>NC_050443.1:3811410-4112834 GCF_903995425.1 Onychomys torridus
TTTGTATCATCTTTCACACTGTTTTAACAGATTGGGGTCTCTTGTTGAGGCATGTAGGTGAAGCTTTGACTGCAGGCTTCCCCACTATTTCTCCATTCCTGTTGATCTTTAGGGATCCTAAGGATCCTTGTTCTGTACTCTTCAACTGCTGAAAACCACAATCGAATGGCCAATACAGAAAAAGCTTTACCAACAGCCATAAACACTCTATAGTAAATAATGTTTTGAAAAATCTGTCTTTACAAAATGGGCATTGTTACTCACTACTGACTTCCCAGCACTGGGAATGTTAATCCAGGGGAACTGCAATGTAATAAATGGTATATCCCAGGGCTATGGAGCGAGATACTGGACAACCTCTGATACAGAGCTCAGTTTCACATATTTAGCTTGTCATGTGAAGAGTTTATACAAATGTTATCTCATGTAAACAAAGCTAATAACCTTATGTCTTGGTGTATTGTTGTCAATGGATAGATGTAAATTTTAAGTTGAAAACAGAGATTTGTGCTTATCTTGCACACATTCAAGGTCCCTGAACAATAAATATATGTTCTCCTAGTCTTTTGTATCTTTGTTTCCCATGTATTTATCTGAAATGACGCCATGTTGGATAGGGAGAGGATTGTGCATTGAAAGGTTGCTTCTCATACATTCATTTAAAGGTTCTTTAATTTTCCCTAAGGAAATGTTGCTGTGGGTATGAACAACAGTAAAGATGTGGAAGCTTCATTTCTGGGATTTATGACATGAGTTTTTACACTTCATCACTGAAAATAAAAATTAAGACCTGGTTTCCTATGAAATCTTATAGGACTTCATCTTTCCCTGATTATTCTCTCTCCTCCTGATAGTGTATTCTATGGTCTGATTTCAGCGCACTTTATACTTCTTAATGGTACAGTTTTAAATTATTGGTGAGTCTTTTGGGAATTGAGTGTGACCCACAGAATAATCATTTTCTAGTTAGACCAAGTGTCATCTAGTTAGATCAATATCTTCATTGTATATTTTGAGAATGATGTAATAGTGCCTTGAGACAGGGGGAGGGACTTTGACCTGCCTACAATGACTGGACCTAGCTCTGTTGACTATCCATGGGAAGCCTCACCTTTTTTTAAGAGGGAATGTGGGTGGGTGGGTGAAAGAAGGCTGTAGGGCTGGGGGGGGGGGAGGAAGACTGGGATCTGTGATTGGTATGTAAAAATGAATAAATCTTTATTTAAAAAACAAGAAAAATACTGCAAGAATGTCAAACCTGAAATAAAATAAACTGCAAATAATTAAAAAAATAATGACTGATAAATCTTTCTCACCTCCAATACACTACATGCTGCTGTAGGATTCTCTCAGCAGCAACAACCATGAACAGAGAAGGAAGAGTGCATCTCCACCCTGAAGATCATATGCACTGTATGGTGTCAATTCACCTGTTGGCTATATAAGGATTACAGATAGCGCTCTCTGTCCTCTGTCTGTCTGTCTCTCTCCCTCTACCACTCCCATGTGTGTGAGGGGGGAGTGTAAATCTTTTGCTAAAGCATAAGAAATCTTAGTGATTCTCATGTGATTTGTGTCTAGCTTGTCATCCTGGAATCAAGCCATGTCTTCGGTCCAGCATCCACTATGAGTCCCTATGCCTAGTGAGAATATTTCCTGGACTACACAAGGCAGAAAATATTGTTGTAATTGAGGTCTGCTGGGAAACATCTAAAGCCTTTCAATTTTATATTATGCATTCTAGGAATGTTAATGTATTTCATTATTATCTGTATGCTGCTTTGGATTAAACTTTCTTTTTTATTTAACTTGCTAATTTTATCATTTTTCATCATGTGAAGGAATGATATTTAATGAAAAGGAAACAGGACATAGAAAAAAGATAATGCTGGAAAAGTATAAGAAAGGATATATTTTAGCAAAGAAGGATTTGTGTATAAAGATTAAAATGCAGATTGTTTTCCCAGCATCAGTTAGAAAGCTGGAAATCCTTACCAGGACTAAGTACGGCATGAATTGAATGTTAAAGATGAGATGTCCATATGGCACCTGTGATCTTGACTTTCTAAACTCAAAGTATGGTACACTAAAGTCATTGGAGTTCTCTGAGAGTAATGATCTGCCCTTGGTAAGTTTTTTCAAGTTCTGCTTTAAAGGAACCAAAAGCCATCCAGTCAGTGTATTAAAAAGTGTTTGCTTCTGCCCCAACTCTATATAAATATTATATAGGAGAGAACAATACCAGACTTGGCTGGAGATATGGCTGAGCAGTTCAGAGAGTTGTTTTTCTTACAGAAGACCAAAGTTCGGTTCAGAGGACCCATGTGATGGCTCACAGCCATCTGTGGTTCCAGTTCCAGGGAATCATTGTCCTCTTTTGGCCACTCAGGGTACTAGGCATGCATGTGGTATATTAGTCTAGGATGGCATCCATGGTCTCTTAGTGTATGCATTATATCTGTCCTGGTCCTTCTGGCTTTCAAAGTCTCCATTGAGAAATCAGGTGTTATTCTGATAGGTTTGCCTTTATATGTCACTTGGCCTTTTTCCTTTGCTGCCCTTAATATTCTTTTTTTATTCTGTACGTTTAGTTGTTTAATTATTATGTGGCGAGGGGAATTTATTGGGGGGGTCTAGTCTGTTTGGTGTTCTATAGGCTTCTTGTATCTTCATAAGCATTTCCTTCTTTAAGTTGGGAAAGTTTTCTTCTATGATCTTGTTAAATATATTTTCTGTGCCTTTGAGTTGGTATTCTTCTCCTTCCTCTATCGCTATTATTCATAGGTTTGGGCTTTTCATGGTGTCCCAAATTTCTTGGTCATTTTGGGCCATGACTGTTGGTTTTAGTGTTTTCTTTGACTGATGAATCTATTTCTTCTACCTTATCTTCAACACCAGAGATCCTCTCTTCCATCTCTTGCATTCTGTTGGTTATACTTGCCTCTGAAGTTCCTGTTTGTTTACTCAGATTTTCTATTTCCAACATTCCTTCTGCTAGTGTCTTCTTCATTTTTCTATTTCCCTCCTCAGGTCTTGGATTGTTTCCCTTGCTTTTTCATGACTTTCTTTTAAGTACTTACTGTTTTCTTCTGCTTTAATTGTCCTTTCCTCTAGTTTTTTTATAGTGTTCTTCCCATTTTTTGTTTGTCTGTTCCTCTACTTCATTTTTTATTTCTTCTATATAAGGCTCTAGCCTCTTCATGATGTTACTTATAGGGTTGTTTTCTACTTCTTCTTCTTCTATTCCATGATGTTCAGGTTTAGCTGTTGGAGAATGGCTAGGTTCTGGTGATGCTGTGTTGCTCTTTATTTTGTTGTATGCACTTCTGCCTTGAAGTCTGCCCATCTCCTCTTGGGTTTGTTCTCCAGAGAGAGCTGACAGATTTATGGAGCCTTGCTCTGGTCCAGATGGAAGCTCTGGGCCAGATGGGAGCTCTGGTCAAGATGAGAGTGCTGGAGGGATAGGAGCTGGGGGGCTGGACTCTGAGTCTCAGAAAGTCCCTGGGGTCTCCTTATTTTGTACAGATGGGAGTTCCTCTGGTCTCTGGTCCAGATGGGATTTGCAGGGCAGGATGGAAGCTTGGGGCTGGTCTCTGAGTCTCAGGAAGTGTCTGGGCTATCTGGCAGATGGGTGTGGGGGCAGGGTGTGGAGACTGCAGTGTCTGCCTGCAGTCTTGAAAACGAGGAGCCTTCCCACAGGGCCCTCCGATTGGCAGAAAACTGGGCCAAGTTGGTGAGGTCCTCCCTGGATGGCCTGTGTCCAGCAGTGGGACCCAAGGGCAGTTACCTCTCTGGCTATAACCCCAGGCACTCACCTCTGGTCCAGATGGGAGTTCTGGAGTGGCCGGGAGCTGGGGGTTGGTCTCTGAGTCTCAGGAAGCTACTGGGGTCTCAGGCAAATGGGTGTGGGGGCAGCATGTGGAGACTGCAGTGTCTGCCTGCAGTCTTGGAAAAGGGGTGACTTCCCTCAGGGCCTGCCAATGGCAGGAAACTGGGGCCAAGTTGATCAGGTCCTCAAGGTATGCCCTATGTCCAGTGGTGGGACCCAAGGGCAGTTGCCTCTCTGGCTATTTCCTGAATTCTTAAAACTGGTATTTAACATTACAACAATGTTTTGTGCCAATTTTATAAACTTTACAGTGTAATATGTGTTCCTTTCTGAGGCAAACCAAAGGTATATTTCTCAAGGTTCTGCTACTGTCAGCAACATTGATGGAGGATCTTTTATACATTTGTAATAGATAGAAATAAACCAGATTGCAGTTTTTGTTTTTTGTTTTTCTTTCTTCTTCTTGTTCTTGTTTTTTGTTTTTTGGGGTTTTTTTGTTTTTTTGTTTTAATTTAAACCATGTACCAAGTTTCTGGTCAAGATTGTATAGGGTAAGTTAATCATAATTACATTCTATTAACCAATATGAGTATTTCTTATGCATATAATTACATTGAAATAAAGTTTTAAAAAGCAAAAGAAGAAGAAGAAGAAGAAGAAGAAGAAGAAGAAGAAGAGGAAGAGGAAGAAGGAAAAAGAAATTGCATATAGAGAGAAATGAACTCAGGATGATATTCCAACCATGTAAGTATTCAATTTATTTAAACGAAAGTTTTAAAACCATAAAGGCAGGCCTGGTGGATCACACCTTTTATCATAGCACTCAAAAGGCAATGGCTATTGGATTTCTGATTTTGATGCCAGGATGGTCTACAGAGAAAGTTCCACATAGTACAAGCTTAGGCAATGAAGGAAACCATTGAATACAGAAAGCTGATGAAGATGTAATTGAAAGACCTCTGAATTCAAGGCCAGCCATGTATACAGAACAAGTTTCAATACCACAAGGATTAAGGAATTAAGGAAGTAATGGAAAACAGAAAGCTGACATGGTTCTGGCTTTAGAGTCAATAACATAAGAAAGGGGTTATGGAATCTCCTCCCTATGACTAAGAAAAGCTGTTGATGTCTGGTATTATAAAGGGCTGTCCCTGCATGGAGGCTCAGAGAGACCATTGTGTGGTGCTCAGAAGGTGAAGTGTGGATAGCCTTGGAACCTCAAGAGGTTAGAGATGCTGTAAATGTGGGAACCTGCTGATGAAAGCTGCCTACAGTGAGGGAAAACAGACTAGGAGAGAGTTGTGTGTTGTAGTCAACATAGCTGAAAAGAATTTGAGAGCTAATGAGCATTTTGACATGGAAATGCGGAGTGTGGAGTTCTCACAGGTGGGTTTTTTTTCCCAATGTTACTACACAATCCTCCCTTTTCTCCACATTGGAACAGAAATTTATATACTTGCCATTATATGTTAGAAGTAAGTGATCTGTTTTTTATTTTTAATCTCCAGGTGAAGTATGTAATCTGTTTTTTTATTTTGAATATCTGGGTGAATAAAGTTAAGAGATTGCATTGAAAAAAAGAAAAGAATAGCATGATGTGTTGCCAGTGGAATCTGTGCTGGAGGTACCCGAGAATGAGGACATCAATCCCTCTGGGCCTGCCCCACCAGTTATTCTACTAAGCCTGCCTTCTGTGGGCCAGGGAGAAAACAACCCTTGTGTCCTGAGGGCATGCATTATGGCGTATGCATGTCATGTTCTCACCCATCCAACTGTTACTGGTTCTTATAATCCTCCTACTCTATTTGCTCTTTATGATTTTCTTTCTCTCTCTCCTGCAGTGGTTTCCATGAAATTAGAAATGATATTGAGATTGTGACAATGGCAGGAGTTAAATCTGTTATGCAGGTGATGGGAAAAACCCAGAAGGCTGGTGGCAGAAAACTGTAGATGGAGTGACCTATAGATAGGATAGAATACAAGTGTTGTCTAGAACTAGTTAGAAGACAACTGGATGAATTACAGAGAGATGAAGAAAGACTTAAGCTGGGAGGAAGCTGGCGGTCTGGTACTTTAAACCCTTGCTTGTACTTCTGTGCTTCCTGAGAAACCACAAGCAGATGGCCTCTGGGGTGATTACCTCAGATGTTCTGATAATTATTAACCTGCGAAAGAACAAGCTGGTATGCTTTGGCTTTCTTCCTGGGAACTTCTATGTGCAATCAAGGGGCACTGGATATACTTGGTTGATTTCCAAAAAGAACTTTTGAAATTGTTGTGAAGAACCCAATCACCTGTTGAAATTTATCATTCCCCATTTCCTTGTATTATTACAATAAAAGACTGGGGTTGAGTCAGATAGAGAGAAGAGGAAGAAGATGCTGATCTCTAGTTCTGATAAGACTCATCAGCTTGCACCAACTTAGGAGTCAGAGTCTTTTCTTATGCCTGCCAGACATCCCTGCCCTTTGAGATGCTTGAAACTGCTGAGGCTGGTCCCTGGCAGAGATGCTCACAGAGATGAAGGCCAGCTCCTGAACATTTACTGAAGAAACAAAGCTCTTATTTATTCTCCATTTTAAGATCTTCTCTTCCCTGAGACAGTTCCAAGGAAATTCTTACCTCTCCAATATTTTCCATGGAACATTATGCAGATGACTGAATGAACACAGGATACCAGTGCTCATAAAAAGGATTGTTTACTAGATTAACATCCTCAGAGAGTGTATTACTTTGTCATTTGTGGTGTCAGTAACAGTGTTTGCAAGGAGACTTTGGGATACCTCCAATGAAGGAGAAAAAATTGGTCCTGAGGGCAAATCACAATTTTTACCTTGTTAATGATAATGTTTATGACTTGGTTTGATCCTAAGGAGTAGCTGTCAGAAGTTAGAAAAAGTTTACCATGTTTTCTTTGGGACCATCGAAGTTTTCAATTTGTATTGTCATCAGGTATGGAGAGGTGCAGTCCAGTGTAGATCAAGGGGTTTGTTGAAAGTATTTTCAATGGGGAATATTGTACACTAGTTTCACATTTTCAAAATCATACTGGCATGAAGTCCTTCAAAAAGATCATCAAAATTTAATCAGGAGTCTGATATTTTTCCCTATGTGAACCAACAAGTGTTTGGAAAGAGCCATGAACTTGAGGTAAGCCAAAACAGAGATGAGTCACACAGCCCCATGGTGGGGAGTGGGCCTTGAAGAAATACTAAAGAATAAAAACCACTGTGGCAATCATGCTCAGAGCAGAAAAAGAAGGAAGGGTAATTCAGAGCAGCATGGCTGTGCTCTGTAAGAGCCTTGCTATGATGTGGGAATATAGGAAGGAAAAGAACAATATTTCATCAAAGTGAAATTTTTTTTTAACAAATCTTTCCTTCAGCATGGCTTAAGGTGAGCCCATCTTTAAGGGTGGTCCTTCCTCTTGAGGCATAATCTCCTGGCCAGGTGATTGGCTCTTGTGATGTGAATGTTGAATCTCTAGTCAAGCCAGACATTCCACTCTGTTTGATACAATGAGTTTTTCTTTAATTAACTTCAATGTCACTCTAATTTTTTGTACAACAATTATCTCTGGTCAATATTCCAGGAATTTTGAAATATCTAACTAGACCAAATATACAAAGTAAATGACAATGACATGTGTGTGGGGGGTCCTCTCCCTCTGAGCCTGTTGGCCACCAGATCAAGAGGGGAATGAGGCAGATGGGGCAACAGAAATATTTAGTGACCCATGAGCAGGAATGCAAATAGCTCTTTGGGAGACAAATTTCAGGGAATAAGTTCAATTTTACCCAGAGTATAAGGAATGTATAGGATTGGGGAGGTTGAGAACAAACCCTAATTTGCTTAATTGGCACACCTCTACCACAAGGCTTAGTACGTGGCAGTAGAGTCCTATAGCAGAGACCCTAGTACAAGTCCTCTCAGTGGGGATCTGTGCCAAGAACAAAGTTAAAGATGATTCAGGCATTTGGTTTCAGAGAGAGCTTTTGGGTAAGGTCAGTTTTCCAGGCCAGAGGACATTATCCAGATAAAGCTAGGTAGAGAGCAGGAAGTTCTGCTAGACGGAGGTAGCTTCATCTTGCTCAGCTTGTAGATAAAGCTGCTAGGATTTTGGCAGACTGTGACCTTGACCTGTCAGCCTTGGCTTCCAACATCTCCGGTTTTTAGTTTTTAATGAAGAGGCATCATTGTAAACCTTGAAAAACCTGTGACCAGATTGTTGGTCATTTTAGCAATGGTTCCAGAGTCAATAAATAAGGCAGAGGGCAAGCATCAAAATAAAACAGTATAATCAGAGGACTGATAGATGGTGGGAGCCAAGAAAATAAGGGGGTGTGGAACCAACTATTTTGCTCTATGGCTGAAATTTAGAGAACAGGTCTAGTGAGTATTTTGAGGGTTGTATCATTAGTTTTAACAACATCTGATTTGTTTACACAGAAGCCACATTCTTCCCCCAGGACCAAGCAATCTCCCCATGTTCAGCAGTCATTATGTCTAGTGTTCTTCTGTTGTGGAGCACAACCACGGCAGGATGGTTCATCTATCTTTGGAGTGACTGAGGCACTTAGCTGTAAGTGTCTTTGATAAATCTGCTTCTGAAGTCTCCAGCCAGAGGATGTGTCTCAATAATAGGAGTTGTTGTCGCCCCATAAGATGTAAGGGAGATGACAAGTCCTATTCCTACCAGTAAAGGAAGGACTGTCTCTCATCTTTGGTTCACAGCAATGTTCCTCCCTCCTCCTCAGATAGATATTCCTGTGGAATAACCACAAGAGGGCTACAAAATCCTGGCAGGGGTTTGTCTATTTGGGATGTTTTACTGAAACTACTTCATACACATCCTAAGGCTTTGTCAGCAATTCTCTGTTCCTTTCAATACATTTCATCTCTATATTCAAGCCTCTTTTATTTTGATTACTCCAAAAGTCCAATAGTGCTGCCCAAGATTTATGGATTTTGGGTCAATGCCTATGGCATGGAGACACTGCCAGGCCTTATCTCACAAAGAATAGTGACTCTATATTCACACCATCACTCCACCCACTACCTTCAACTTGTGTTGGGAAATCCCTTCTCCATTGCCTGTCCATGCTGGAATTTTAAGCTGGTTGCTCAATCTCAGGGTTTTGGCTGGTAACAACAATACATGTAAGAATATTTCTGTCAGAAACTCCCACAGATTGTGTTACCTCAATAGCACCAGTGGTCACACCTTGACAGGTTGTTCAAAATTATAACAAGCAGGGTCCAGCACTTGGTGAGACAATCCATAAAGACTTCTTCAAACTGATGTTCTTCAGACATCCTGGGGTAGTAACTGGAACATAGTGAAGTCAGCATCTGAGACATGGTTCTTGATCTTCTTCATGAATGCATATTGCTTGGAGCCACCCAGGGACACTCACTGATACAGTGGAAGGTCATAGGTCTGTGACCTCTTTTCCTATGTTATCACTCCCCTCCAAAGAACTGCTGCAAGCTGTCATGGTGTCTATGGGCTGTCACATGAAAGACACATGAACATCCACTCTAGGGTTTACTGTTTATTTTACCAAGATCAGAGGCCATGTGAATTACTGTTCATAATATAAACCAATCTGTGAACCTTTACTGTGAGGTCAAAGACTGCCCACTTCCTAGCCAAGTGGAATTTCCTCAGCTATCACAATTCATATCAGTGGAGATCCATAGTGGAAATTTCTCTAAAAAGTGAAAATAGAACTACTGTGTGGTCTGAAATCTGACAGCATAAGTTATAATCTCAGATTTACATTGTACAAGGAGAAATTGACCATTCAAGATATCCTCTGACATCACACTTCTACTATGGCACATGTGCACATGTGTACATACAATAATCCATGTAATATAAAATTTCAAAAGCATGTGTTTAAGGGTCTCAGTGCTGTGACAAGGATCTGAATTAAAGGAAGTTGCTAATTGGGCTGATGAATTCAGAGTGTTGGAAACCATGATGGTAGAATGGGGAAATGGAGGCAGGGAAAGCTGAGAGTTCACACCTTGATACTCAAGAAGTGGGAAGAGAAGACTCCCCTATTCCAAGATGGCAGGCAGACACTGCAGTCTCCACACCCTGCCTCCACACCCATTTACCCGAGACCCCAGCCACTTCCTGAGACTCAGAGACCAACCCCCAGGTCCCATACACCCCAGAACTCACATCTGGACCAGAGGTGAGTTCCTGGTGTTATAGTCAGAGAGGCAACTGCCCCTGGGTCCCACTGCTGGACACAGGCCACCCTGAGAAGACCTGACCAATTTGGCCCCAGTTTCGGGCCAATTGGCGGATCCTGAGGATAGATTCCCCTTTTCCAAGACTGCAGGCACACACTGTAGTCTCCATACCCTGCCCCCAAACCCATTTACCCGAAACCCCGACCACTTCCTGAGACACAGAGACAATCCCTCAGCTCCCATCTGGACCAGAGGTGAGTGCCTGGGCTTATAGGCAGAGAGGCAAATGCCCCTGGGTCCCACTGCTGGACATAGGCCTCCCAGGAGGAACTGCGCAACGTGGGAAGGCCCCCCTTTTCCAAGACTGCAGGCAGACACTGCAGTCTCCACACCCTGCCCCCACACACATCTGCCAGAGACCCCAGCCACTTCCTGAGAATCAGAGACGAGCGCCCAGCTTCCATCCTGCCCAGGAACTCCCATTTGGACCAGAGACCAGAGGAACTCCCATCTGGACAAGAGGAGCTCCCATCTGGATGCCAGGGACTTCCTGAGACTCAGAGTCCAGCCCATCAGCTCCTATCCGGCCAGCACTCTCATGTGGACAAGGGATACCATCTGGCCCAGAGCTTCCATCTGGACCAGAGAGAGGCACCCTAAATCTGCCAGCTCTCTCTGGACCAAATACACTGATAAGACCAAGAACAAACCCAAGAGGAGATGGGCAGACGTCAAGGCAGAAGTACATACAACAAAATAAAGAGCAATACAGCATCACCAGAACCTAGCCCTTCTCCAACAGCTGGACCTGAACATCACGGAATGGAAGAAGAAGAAGTAAACAACCTTATAAGTAACATCATGAAGAGGCTAGAGCCTTATATAGAAGAAATCAAAAATAAAGTAGAGGAACAGACAAACAAAAAATGGGAAGAACACTATAAAAAAACTAGAGGAAAGGACAATTAAAGCAGAAGAAAACAATAAATTCTTGAAAGAAAATCATGAAAAAGCAAGGGAAATAGTTCAAGACCTGAAGAGGGAAATAGAAAAAAATGAAGAAGACACTAGCAGAAGGAATGCTGGAAATAGAAAATCTGAGTGAACAAACAGGAAATTCAGAGGCAAGTATAACCAACAGAATGCAAGAGATGGAAGAGAGGATCTCTGGTGTTGAAGATACGGTAGAAGAAATAGATTCATCAGTCAAAGAAAACACTAAAACCAACAAAGACATGACCCAAAATGACCAAGAAATTTGGGACACCATGGAAAGACCAAACCTACAAATGAGAGGGACAGAGGAAGGAGATGAATACCAACTGAAAGGCACAGAAAATATATTTAACAAGATCATAGAAGAAAACTTTCCCAACATAAAGAAGGAAATGCCTATGAAGATACAAGAAGCTTATAGAACACCAAATAGACTAGACCCCCCCAAAAGTCCCCTTGCCACATAATAATTAAACAACAAAAGATACAGAATAAAGAAAAAATATTAAGGGCAGCAAAGGAAAAATGCTAAGTGATTTATAAAGACAAACCCATCAGAATAATACTCAATTTCTCAATGGAGACTTTGAAAGCCAGAAGGACCAGGACAGATATAATGCATACACTAAGAGACCATGGATGCCAATCTAGACTAATATACCCAGAAACACATTCAATCATCATAGAAGGAGTGAACAAGACCTTCCAAGACAAAACCAGATTTAAACAATACTTATCCACAAACCCAGCCCTACAGAAAGCACTAGAAGGAAAATTCCAACCTAAGGAAGGCAGATACACCCATGAAAACACAGGCAATAGATAACCCCACAGCAGTAGACCCCAAAGAAGAGAAGTACACACACACCACCACCAAAAATAAAAATAACAACAGGAATGAACAATCACTGGTCATTAATATCCCTTAATATCAATGGACTTAATTCACCTATGAAAAGGCACAGACTAACAGAATGGATATGAAAACAGGACCCATCTTTCTGCTGCATATAAGAAACACACCTCAAATTCAAAGATAGACATCTCCTAAGAATAAAAGGCTGGGAAAAGACTTTCCAATGAAATGGTCTTAAGAAGCAAGCTGGTGTAGCCATCCTAAAATCCAGCAAAATAGACTTCAAACTAAAATCAATCAAAAGAGATGATGAAGGACATGACATACTCATTGCAGGAAAGATCCACCAAGATGAAGTCTCAATTCTGAACATTTATTCCCCAAACACAAGGGCACCCACATATGTAAAAGAAAAATTACTAGGGCTTAAATCACATATACAACCCCACACATTAATAGTGGGAGACTTCAACACCCCACTTTCACCTCTGAACACATCAGCCAAATTGTAACTTAACAGAGACATAATAAACATAACTTATGTTATGCCTCAATTGGACTTAATCAATATCTACAGAACATTCCACCCAAACAAAAAAGAATACAACTTCTTCTCAGCACCCCATGGAACCTTCTCTAAAATCGACCACATACTTGGCCACAAATCAAATCTCAACAGATACAAAACAATTGTAATAACCCCCTGTGTTCTATCAGACCACATGGTTTAAAGTTAGATTTCAACAACAGAAAAAAACTACAGAAATCCTACAATCTCATGGAAACTGAATAATGCTCAACTGAATTACCAATGGGTTAAGGAAAAAATAAAGAAAGAAATTAAAGACTTCCTAGAGATCAAAGAAAATGAATACACCACATACCCAAACTTATGGGATACTATGAAAGCAGTGCTAGGAGGGAAATTCATGGCACTGAATGCCCACATAAAGAAGCTGGAGAAATCTCAAACTAGTGACTTGACAGCACACCTGAAAGCCCTTGAACAGGACATAGAAAAGTATCCCAGGAGGAACAGACACCAGGAAATTATCAAATTGAGAGCTGAAATCAATAAAATAGAAATAAAGAAAACAATACAAAGGATTAATGAAACAAAGAGTTGGTTCTTTGAGAAGATCAACAAGATAGACAAGCCCTTATCCAAACTAACCAAAACACAGAGAGAAAGAACATCCAAATTAACAAAATCAGAAATGAAAAGGGGGACATAACAACAGACAATGAGGAAATCCAGAGATTTATCAGGTCATACTTCAAAAACCTCTACTCCACAAAACTGGAAAATATAAAAGAAATGGATAATTTTCTGGATAGTTACCACATACCTTAGTTAAATCAAGACCAGATAAACCATTTAAATAGTCCAATAACCCTTAAAGAAATAGAATCAGTCATTAAATTCTCCCAAACAAAAACAAAGCCCTGGACCTGATGGTTTCACTGCAGAATTCTACCAGATCTTCAAAGAAGTCTTAATACTAATACTCTTTAAATTGTTCCACACAATAGAAGCAGAAGGCATATTACCAAACTCCTTCTATGAGGCTACAATTACCCTGATTCCTAAATGAAACAAAGATCCAACAAAGAAAGAGAACTACAGACAGATCTTCCTCATGAACATTGATGCAAAAATACTGAATAAAATTCTGGAGAATAGACTCGAAGAACACATCAAAACAATTATCCACCATGGTCAAGTAGGCTTCATCCCAGGGATGCAAGGGTGGTTCAACATAAGAAAGTCCATCAATGTAATTCACCATATAAACAAACCCAAAGAAAAAAACCACATGATCAAGCCACTAAATGCAGAAAAGGCATTTGACAAAATCCAACACCCCTTCATGATAAAGGTCTTGGAGTAATCAGGAATACAGGGAGCATACCTAAACATAATAAAGGCAACCTACAGCAAGCCAACAGCCAACATCAAATTAAATGGAGAGAAACTCAAAGCAATACCACTAAAATCAGGAACAAGGCAAGGCTGTCCCCTTTCCCCATACTTATCCAATATATTATTTGAAGTTCTAGCCAGAGCTATAACACAACATAAAGAGATTAAAGGGATACAAATTGGAAAGGAAGAAGTCAAGCTCTCCCTATTTGCAGATGACATGATAGTATACATGAGTGACCCCAAAATGCAAGCAAGGAACTGATACAGCTAATAAAAACCTTCAGCAACATTGCAGGATACAAGATCAACTCAAAAAAATCAGTAGCCCTCCTATATACAATAGACAAATAGGCTGAGAAGGAAATTAGAGATATATCACCCTTTACAATAGCCACAAATGATAAAAAACATGTTGGGGTTACACTAACTAAGCATGTGAATGACCTATATGACAAGAACTTTAAGTCCCTGAAAAAAGAAATTGAAGAAGATGTCAGAAAATGGAAAGATCTCCCATGCTCATGGATAGGTAGGATTAACATGGAAAAAATGGTGATCTTACCAAAAGCATTCTATAGATTCAACACAATTCCCATCAAATTACCTACACAATTCTTCACAGAATTGGAAAGAATAATACTCAACTACATGTGGAAAAACAAAAAACCCAGAATAGCCAAAAGAATCCTGTATGATAAAACAACCTCTGGAGGGCATCATGATCCCCAACCTCAAGCTCTACTATAGAGCTACAATAATAAAACCAGCTTGGTACTGGCATAAAAACCAACATGTGGACCAATGGAATCGAATTGAAGTCCCTGACATTAACCCGCACACCTATGAACATATAATTTTGGACAAAGAAGCCAAAAATGTACAATGAAAAAAAGAAAACATCTTCAACAAATGGTGCTGGCATAACTGGATGTCAATGTGTAGAAGGCTGCAAATAGATCCATATCTGTCACCGTGCACAAAACTTAAGTCGAAGTGGATCAAAGACCTCAACATAAATCCAGCTAGTCTGAACCTGATAGAAGAGAAAGTAGGAAGTAGTCTTGACTGCATGTACCCTAAGATCACTTTCTAAATATAACGCCAGTAGCACAGACACTGAGAGAAACAATCAATCAATGGGAACTCTTGAATCTGAGAAGCTTTTGTAGAGCAAAGGACAAGGTCAACAAGACAAAGCAACAGCCTCCAGAATGGGAAAATGTCTTTACCAACCCCACATCTGACAGAGGGCTGATATCCAGAATATATAAAGAACTGAAGAATGCCCAACAGTCCAGTTAGTAAATGGGCTATAGCACTAAACAGAGAATTCTCAACAGAGGAAGTCTAAATGCCTGAAAGACATTTATGGATTTGCTCAACATCTCTAATTTTCCAGTAAATGAAAATCAAAATGACTCTGAGATTACCACCTTATACCTGTCAGAATGGCTAAGATCAAAAACACTGGAGACAGGTCATGCTGGAGAGGCTGTGGAGCAAGGGGAACTCTCCTTCACTGCTGGTGGGATTGCAAGCTTGTACAGCCACTTTGGAAATCAATATGGCACTTCCTTAGGTAATTGGGATTCAATCTCCACCAAGACACAGCTAAACCACTCTTGGGCATATATCCAAGGAATGCTCAATCATACCACAAGGTCATTTGCTCAGCTATGTTCATATCACCATTGTTTGTAATAGCTAGAACCTGGAAACAACCTAGATGCCCTTCAACTGAAGAATGGATAAAGAAAATATGATACATATACACAATGGAGTACTACTCAGCAGAGAAAAACAATGACATCATGAGGTTTGCAGGCAAATGGATTGATCTAGAAAAAAATCATCCTGAGTGAGGTAACCCAGACTCAGAAGGACAAACATGGTATGTACTCACTCATAGGAGGATACTAGATGTAAAACAAAGATGACTAGACTGCTACACAACTCCAGGGAGACTATCTAGAAAACGGGACACTAGGAAAGACACAGGTATCACCCAATGACAGAGAAATGGATGAGATCTACATGAACAACCTGGACGACAGTGGGAGTAATGAAGGGCAAGATTTGAAGGAAAGAAAGCTTAGGGGAACAGGAGATCCCAGCTGGATCAAGAACAGAAAGGGAGAATGAGGAATAACAGACCATGATAAATGAAGACCACATGAGAACCGGAATAGGCAGAGTGCTCAAGAGGTCCCCAGAAATCCACAATGAAATATCCTCTGTAGACTGCTGGCAATGGTCAAGAGAAAGCCTGATCTGACCTAGTCTGGTGATCAGATGACTAAACACCCTAACAGTCGTCTTGGAACTCTCATCCAATAACTGATGGAAGTGGACGCAGAGTTCCTCAGCCAGGCCCCAGGTGGAGTTCCAGGTGTCCAACTGTCGAGAAAGAGGAGGGACTGCAAGAGCATGAATTGTTGACTCCAAGATTGCAAAAAGCACAGAGACAAATAGGCAATTGAATGGAAGCACATGAATTTTGATCCAAGGGCTGAGGAGCCCCCAGCTAGATCAGGCCCTCTGGATAATTGAGACAATTGAATAACTTGTTCCGTTTGGGAGGCACCCAGTCTGTGGGACCAGGACCTGTCCTTAGTGCATGAGCTGGCTGTTTGGAACCTTGGGCTTACACAGGGACACTTTGCTCAGTCTAGAAGGAGGGGACAGGACCTGTCTGTACTGAATCCTCCAGGTTTAAATGAATCCCCAGGGGATTCATGTCCTGGAGGACATGGGAATGGAGGGGAGGGGCTGGGGGGAAGGTAGAGTTGGGGTGGGAGGGGGAGGACAGGGGAATCCATGGCTGATGTATAAAAATAAAACACATAATAATTATAAAATAAATTAAAAATGAAACAAAACAAAAAACAATAAAAAAAAAGAATTCAGGAACTAATGGGGAGCCTATCGGATACATGTAGAACTCTAAAAGCTATCTCACTTAGCCATCTGTACATATAGACTGTACATCTACATTCAGATCATTTCTGAACTAAGCTTAGTTTATCTGTTGAGGTCAACCAGGAAGCCCTAGGAGATACCTTGATTTTTGCTAAAACAAAAATAGGAGAGGGTTTTTTTTTCCAGCATTTCAGTCCAGAAGTAACAGTATAGGAACAGGCAAAGTGTCTTTCGCTGTCAACATAGAATATACTACTTGAGGTCAACTTGGCCTTTAATTTGCATTAACACTTACTTGCATAGTAGTCCAAGTTGATGACCTCATGACTTTAAAAAGTAACTCTAAAAAAGTAAAATGGCCCTTCTTGGAAGACTAGAGAGAGACATCCAGCCACAGTAGTAAAAAGTCTCATCAAAACAATGTACCGTTTTAGAAATTATGCCTCAATTAAAAAAAAAAAAAGTAGACCCAAATAAGAAGTGGCTCTGAAAAAGAAAATATAACTTAAGATATTTGAAAAAAAAAACAAGGTGAATACAGGTTCAAAAATAATAAAGATAAATTTTTCTAAGGTTACTTAGAAATAGGCTTTAAAGAATTCTACCACTTCAAGTTTACCACTAGTTACTAGATATCAATTTACAAATAAGATGTTCACATTTTTTGTTCAAGAGATAAATTATACTCCATTTCTTAATCTGTTTATTTAATATAGAACTGAGCTCCATTCCAACTCCTGCTGCTCCTTTCCTCCTCAAATTGTACATTTTGTATTTTTCCTTACTCAGCTTGCTTTTTTCTTTTCTTTCCTTTTTTATAAGAGATTTTCTATTCATTCTACATATCAACCACAGATTCCACTCTCCTCCCTCCTTCCATCCCCAGCTCTCCCCCAAACCCATCCCCTACTCCAACCTCCTTCAAGGCAAGGTCTCCCATGGGGAGTCAGCAGAGCCTGGCACACTCAGTGGAGGCAGGTCCAAGTCCCTCCTCCCTGCACCAGGTTGTGCAAAGTGTCTCACTATAGGCACCATGTTTCAAAAATCCAGCACATGCACTAGGGACAACTCCCAGTCTCACTGCCTGGGTGCCTCCCAAACAGTTCAAGCTAAACAACTGCCTCACTTATCCAGAGGGTCTAGTCCAGTATCATGGGGGATTCTCAGCTATTGGTCCACAGTTCATGTGTTTCCACTAGTTTGGCTAGTTGTCTCTGCACTTTTTCCAATCAAGGTCTCGATATCTCCTGTTCATAGAACCCCTCCTATCTCCCATCAATTGGACTCCTGAAGCGAATTGAACCAGGATGGATCTCTGCATATGCTCGCATCAGTCACTGGTTGAGGGTTCTATCATGACAGTCAGGGTATTCAGTCATCTGATCACCAGAGTAGGTCAGTTCAGGTACACTCTCAACCATGGCCAGTAGTCTGTGGTAGAGTCATCTTTGTGGATTCCTGGGAACTTCCCCAGCACTCTGCCACTACCTATTGCCATGGTGTCTTCACTCATCATGGCATCCCTTTCCTTGCTCTCACACTCTGTCCCAGATCAATCTCAAACCACTTCCCTAAGCTCTCTTTCCCTCTACTCTTGCCCTCCATTACACCCAACACACACACACACACACACACACACACACACACACACACACACACACACACACACACACACACTATGCTCCTGCAGCTTTCATCCATTTCTCCATTGCTAGGAGATCTCTGCATCATTCCCAGGGTCCTCCTTACAAGCAAGCCTCCCTAAAGCTATGGGTTGCAGGCTGGGTATCCCTTGCTCCACATCTAGAGTCCACTTATGAGTGCATGCATAACATGTTTGTCTTTCTGAGTCTGGGTTACCTCACTCAAAATGATATTTTCTAGTTCTGTCCATTTGCCTGCAAACTTCATGATATCATTGTTTTTCTCTACAGAGTAGTACTCCATTGTGTATATGTACAACATTTTCTTTATCCATTCTTCAGTTGAAGGGCATCTAGGTTCTTTTCAGGTTCTGGCTATTATGAATAGTGCTGCTATAAACATAGTTGAGCATGTGCTTTGTAGTATGATTGAGCATTCCTTGGGTATATGCAAAAGAGGAATATAGCTGGGTCTCGAGGGAGATTGATTCCCAATTTTGTGAGAAACTGTCATACTGACTTCCAAAGTGACTGTACAAGTTTGCATTGCCACCAACAGTTGAAGAGAGTTTCCCTTGGCCACATCCTCTTCAACATAAACTGTCTCCAGTGTTTTTGACCTTAGCCATTCTGACAGGTGTAAGATGGTATCTCAGAGTCATTTTGATTTCCCTGATGACTAAGGATGTTGAGCAATTCATTAGATGTCTTTTAGCCATTTGAGATTCTTCTGTTGACAATTCTCTGTTTAGCTCTGTAGTCCATTTCTTAATTGGACTGTTGGGCATTTTGATGTCTAATTTCTTGAGTTCTTTATATATTCTGGATATCAGCCCTCTGTCAGATGTGGGGTTGGTGAAGATCTTTTCACATTCTGTATACTATCTTTTTGTCTTAATGACCATGTCCTTTCCCCTAAACAAGCTTCTCAGTTTCAAGAAGTCTTGTTTATTAATTGTTGCTCTCAGTGTCTGTTCTACTGGTGTTATATTTAGGAAGTGATCTCTGGGTCCAATGTGTTCAAGACTGCTTCCTACTTTCTCTTCTATCCTCTTCAGAGTAACTGGAATTATGTTGAGGTCTTTCATCAGCTTGGACTTAAGTTTTGTGCATGGTGACAGATGTGGATCTATTTGAAGCCTTCTACTTGTTCATATCCAGTTATGCTTTCTTATTTTCCATTGTACAATTTTGGCTTCTTTGTCAAAAATTAGGTGTTCATACATGTGTGGATTAATGTCAGGGTCTTTAGTCTGATTCCATTGGTCCACATGTTGGTTTTTATGCCAGTACCAAGCTGTTTTTATTATTGTAGCTCTAAAGTAGAGCTTGAGGTTGGGGATCATGATGCCTCCAGAGGTTGTTTTATTGTTCGGGATTCTTTTAGCTCTCCTGGGTTTTTTTGTTTTTCCATGTGTAGTTGAGTATTATTCTTTCTAGGTCAGTGAAGAATTGTGTTGGTGTTATGATGGGGATTGCATTGAATCTGTAGATTGCTTTTGGTAAGATTGCCATTTTTACTATGTTAATCCTGCCTATCCATGAGCATGGGAGATCTTCAATTTTCGGACATCTTCTTCAATTTCTTTTTTCAGGGACTTAATGTTCTTCTCATATAGGTCCTTCACTTGCTTAGTTAGAATTACCCCAATGTATTTTATATAATTTGTGGCTATTTTAAATGGTGATGTATCTCTGATTTCTTTTTCAGCCTGTTTGTCAATTGTATATAGGAGGGCTACTGATTTTTTTGAGTTGATCTTGTATCCTTCTATGTTGCTGAAGGTATTTGTAAGCTGTAACAGTTCCTTGGTCGAATATTAGGGGTCACTTGTGTATACTATCATGTCATCTGCAAATAGCGAAAGCTTGACTCTTTCCTTTCCAGTTTGTATCCCCTTAATCTCCTTATGTTGTCTTATTGCCCTGCCTAGATTTCAAGTACTATATTGAGTAAGTATGGAGAGAGAAAACAGCCTTGCCTTGTCCCTGATTTTAGTTGAATCGCTTTGAGTTTCTCTCCATTTATTTTGATATTGGCTGTTGGTTTGCTGTGAATTGCCTTTATTATTTTTAGGTATGTTCACTGTATTCCTACTGCTTCAAGACCATTATCATGAAGGGGTAATGGATTTTGTCAAAGTCCTTTTCAGCATCTAGAGAGATGATCATGTGGTTTGTTTCTTTCAGTTTGTTTATATGGTGTATTTCATTGAAGGATTTGGTATGTTGAACCACCCTTGCATCCCTGGGATAAAGCCTACTTGATCATGGTGGAGAATTGTTTTGATGTGTTTTTGGAGTATATTTGCCAGGATTTCTTTTGTTTTTTTTATTATTATTGTATTTGTGTTTCACTTTTACACATCAGCCATGGGTTCCCCTGTCCTCCCCACTCCCGCTCCCACCCCCAACTCCCCCTATCCCCTCCTCTCCATTCCCATCTCCTCCAGGGACAAGACTCCCCTGGGGATTCTTTAAACCTGGTAGATTCAGTACAGGCAGGTACCAAAGGCTGTGGAGCCCCCAGCTGGATCAGGCCCTCTGGATAAGTGAGACAATTGAATATCTTGAACTGTTTGGGAGGCCTCCAGGCTGTGGGACTGGGACCTGCTTGCCACTATTTTATTGAGTATTTTTGCATCAGTGTTAATGAGGGAGATCGGTCTATAGTTCTCTTTCTTTGTTGCATCTTTGTTTGGTTTAGGAATAAGGGTAATTGTAGCCTCATAGAAGGAGTTTGGTAATGTTCCTTCTGTTTCTATTGTGTGGAACAATTTAAAGAGCATTGGTATTAACTCTTCTTTGAAGATCTGGTAGAATTCTGCTCTGAAACCATCTAGTCCTGGGCTTTTTTTGATTGAGAGACTTTTAATGACTGATTCTATTTCCTTAGGGGTTATTGGACTATTTAAATAGTTTATCTGTTCTTGATTTAACTTAGGTATGTGTTACCTATCCAGAAAATTACTTTTTTTTAAGATTTTCTAGTTTTTGGAATAGAGATTGTTGAAGTATGACCTGATGATTCTCTAGATTTCCTCATTGTCTGTTGTTATGTCCCCCTTTTCATTTCTGATTTTGTTAATTTGGGTGCTCCCTCTCTGTCTTTTGATTTGTTTGGATAAGGCCTTGTCTATCTTGTTGATTTTCTCAAAGAACCAACTCTTTGTTTCATTATTTTTTTGTAGTGTTCTCTTAGTTTCTATTCCATTGATTTTGGCTCTCAATTTGATTATTTCCTGGAGTCTATTCATGCCGGGTGACTTTGCTTCTTCTTGTTCTAGAGATTTCAGGTGTGCTGTTAAGTCACTAGTATGAGATTTCTCCAACTTCTTTATGTGGACATTTAGTGCTATGAATTTCCCTCTTAGCACTGCTTTCATAGTGTCCTATAATTTGGGGTATATGGTATATTCATTTTTGTTGATCTCTAGGAATTCTTTAATTTCTATCTTTATTTCTTCCTTAACACATTGGTGATTCAGTTGAGTATTATTCGGTTTCCATAAGACTGTAGGCTTGCTGTAATTTTTGTTGTTTTTGAAATCTAACTTTAAACCATGGTGGTCTGATAGATAGCAGGAGGTTATTCCAATTGTTTTGTATCTGTTGAGATTTGCTTTGTGGCCAAGTACATGGTTGATTTTAGAGAAGGTTCCATGGGGTGCTGAGAATCAGGTATATTGTTTATTGTTCAGATGGAATGTTCTGTATCAATTAAGTCCATTTGTGTCATAACATCTGTTCAGTTCTTTATTTCTCTGCTAAGTTTCGATTTTGGAGATCTGTCCAGTGGTGAAAGTGGGGTGTTGAAGTCTCCCACTGTTAATATGTGGGATTTTATATGTGATTTAAGCTTTAGTAATGTTTCTTTTATATATGTTGGGTGCCCTGTGGTTGGGGCATAAATGTTCAGAATTGAAACTTCATATTGGTGGATCTTTCCTTTGATGAGTATGTAATGCCCTTCTTGATCTTTTTGACTGATTTTAGTTTGAAGTCTATTTTGCTGGATATTAGGATGGCTACACCAGCTTGCTTTTTAAGACCATTTCATTGGAAAGTCTTTTCCAAGCCTTTTATTCTTAGGTAGTGTATGTCTTTCAATTTTGGGTGTGTTTCTTGTATACATCTGTTTGCTACATAGTGATTATATAGAGTTGTGTGTGTGTGTGTGTGTGTGTGTGTGTGTGTGTGTGTGTATGTGTGTGTGTGTGTGTGTAAACTTACTTTTGATAAAGCATGAGGAATTAGAGATCCTCAGGTGTGTAGGCTCCAGCTTATCATTCTCAGAATATAAATCTTCTGTCCAGAGTAATACACATGTACAGCACACACAGCTGGTTTGTTCTGTAATCACTGGCCATCAAGAAAGAATCATCATTTTTAGCCTGCTATTTTAAGAAGGTTCTAAATCCTTTTATGTGTGCACTGCCAGGTGCTCTGTGAGCTCACTGAGAATCAGGCTCTAGAGAAGGGTTTTTTTTTTTTACTCAAGTGGGGCACCGCCACTTGATTTCAACAGTCCTCTAACATCCCTTTCCCTGAATCAGGATGGGCTCTTTCTCTGTGACAGCACCACGTGAACAAGAAAACAGGCCAAGGGGAGAGGCATCATGACTTTCATCACAACTGATGGGAAAACCATTTCAAGGAGAGAGGTCTATTGTCTATCTCTAATATAATGATGTCTACAACAGAAACAGAAAATGGGCTGCTCATCCACCTACAGGATAGAGGGGAACGGGAACAAATGTCTAAAACTCCTCAGCTGTTGCCTCAAGATGACATTTTATCAGGGGTTTTCCTTGTCTTTCTGTTGGATGTTGTCAACTTCTGTTGTTTGATATTTTACTTTGATCCATCTGCTATTTATCATCAATGGAGACCACAAGCATGTGGATGTAAGAACATTTCCTGGACTGTACAATGCAGAAAGCATTGTTGAGTGACCTGTTTTATGTGATGTTTTCAGAGTAATATACAATGCTTCAGAATTGAATACTATGTATACTGGAAATATGAATTTATTGCTGTGATGTTCCACATATCCTTTGGAGCCAACATTGTTTTAACTGAATTTACTATTTTGCTCTATTTCATCATATTATGAAAGGAAAAATAACTAAATGGAAACAGGACATAGGAAAAAGATATTGTTGAAAAGGTCCAAGAATGAAAATATTTACAACAAAGAAAAAAGTGTAGAAAGGTTAACATGGCTGATGATTTCCCAGCATCAGGAAGAAAGTGTGAGAGCCTGACCACGTTATGAAAGTCTGAGTAAATTATGAATGGAGTGAAAGGTGAGATGTTGATATGTAATCTGTGATCATATCTTTGTAAGGTCAAAGTTCAATACATTGACTAAAAATGGGACTCTCTCCAAGTATGTGTCTTTCCTTGGTAAGTTTTACAAGTACTGCCTTAAAAGAACAAAATATTTGTGCAAGTGTTATGTATTAAAAGGGATTGGGCTTTATTATGTTTTAATTTCCAATACTGTCTAAATATTACCCAGTAGTTAGTAATACCAGCCTTGGAGAGATGACTGAGTGCTTAAGAGTGCTTGTTCCTCTTACAGAGGACCCGTGATTAGTTCACAGCAACTACATATGACTCACAGACATCCGTGGATCATGTTCTAGGGAAATCAGTGCCTTCTTCTGACCACTCAGGGCATTGGGATACATGTGGTACACATACAAATATCCAATTTAACATTCATACATACAAAATAAAATATAATTGTTTTCATTTGTTTCCTTTTATTGAAAATAGACTCTGTTCTCACTATATATTTTGATGATAGTTTCCCCTCCTTCTATTTAACCCTGTCCCCATCTCTGAATACACTCTTTCTGTCTCTCATAAGAAAATAATTGTCTTTTTAGAGATGAGACCCAAATGTGACCAAACATAATATACCAAGATAAAACAAAACAACCCATTATATTGTGACTCAATAAGGCATCTGCACAGAAAGAAAAGATTCCCAAGAGCTGGCATAGGAAGATCCACTTATTCCCACACTCAGGCGTCCTATAGAAATACTAAGCTAAAGGCAGTAATGTATATGCAGAAAACTTAGTGCAGTGCTTTGTAGTGTTCCTGGAGCTCCAAGGAGGGATTTGATGGGGACATCCCATGTAGAGCTCTGTGTTCCAAATGTTGTGAGTCTTGTGAATCATCAATACCAATAGCAGTTACACAACTCTTCCAATGATGCTGCACCTCTTCTACCTTCTGAAAAAGTTCCACTAACTTAGGAACAAGAATTCAAACACATGAGCCTATAGTGGCTGATCTCATTCAAACCACCACATATCTAAATCTAATCTTTCTACAACATGAAGAAATTGAGCAATTCTCAGATGTTGAGTCTAGCCACTGAGGTCAAAGGAAAATGATTGAGGAGTGTAATGGGTGGTCTTCTGATCCCATCACAAATACAAAGGCTTTGATGAGGATGCTGAAAACCTGTGAGCTTGGTTCTCCTAGTTCCCTGCCTAGGATGTTCCACTCCAATAACTCCTGCTTCTACATCACTCTCATCTCCTTCCAGGCTCCAGTCAAGGATCTCTTCCCTCCCTCTACCTGTAACACAAATGGAGCTTCAGTGTCTTTCTGTGATTTATTAGACAGATCTCTCTGAGGGATCCCATTCTCTCATACACAATGTCCCACATCAGGTATAAGGAAAAATAGGAGCTTTCTCCCCAAGAACATAGGGAAGTTGGGGAGTTAACTTAAGAGTAGGCATGGTCTTTCATGGTTTGCCCATGACTCCCCTTTGTAAGAGTCATGGTCTAGACCAGTGTCACCATGGTGCTTCTCCTGCACAGACACTGCCAGAGAGTGCAGCACATTCACACCTCAAATGAGAACCAGTTCACACCTGTTTAGAGGGGGAAGATAAAAACAAGGGGACACATATTGACTATGCAGTTCAGCCTAATGACATGGAAAATGAAAATAACCAGTTTCTTTCTTGGTTAAAACCAGGAATGTTGTGGATTCTGAGCACCATCACCGTCTCCAGATATCAAAGATGCCAGAAATGGCTGGGATCTCTGATCCCTGATCTGGTTCCTCCGTGATTCAGGGTTTCTACTTCAGAGGGGAGGATATTCAAGTAACAGTGAAGTCCATTAAGTGTAAACCTGGTCTAGGCTAATGAATAGAATCTCAGGCTTCTTGCTATCTAGTTCTTCTATCTTAAATTAACTCATCTCTATAAATCTATACCTTGCCACATGGCTCCTGCCTTACTGGTATCCTTACATCTTATTTCTCATGGTGGCGGCTGGCAGTGTCTTCTCCTCAGCTTTCCACATCCCAGAATTCTTTCTCCTTGTCCCGCTTATACCATACTTTCTGCCTGCATACTGGCCAATCAGCGTTTTATTTATTAACAAATCAGAGCAACACATTCAGAGCATACAGAACATCCCACAGCAGACTCCCCTTTGTCAGCATCAGTCTAGACCAGTGTCTCCATGGTGCTTCTCCTGCACAGAAACGAGCAGAGAGTGTGGCACATTCACACCTCGACTCAAGTAATTAGACAGAACCAAAGCATACCCACTGAAATCATCCTGATGTGAGGTCACATTTGTAAGCTTTATCTTTTTTTTTTTTTTAGATTATAAAACCTTCCTTTAATCAAGGTTAATAGCATAGAAGACATTTGTCAGGTAAAATGAAAAGTTTCCAACACATTGAAACATAAACCAATAAGTCACCATAAATACAATACCCAAGAGTAAAAACCACAACAGCAAATTCACACCATCCCTGTAACAGCCATGATCTGATTCTCACCTGCTTTCAAGGGATGGCAAATGTGGCCTGAAGGATAGAGTTGGGCTTTGAGGTCCCACTCATCTGACAGGACTGCAGCATTGGTGGATCTACTCAAGAAGCAAAGCAGGTACCAGCACATTTAAACAGTGTATTGAACAACCTTTAAATATCCAAGTGAGAAATAAGAAAGCAACATAATCACACTATCAGGAAGATCGTAGGAAGTAAGGAGAGCTGTACAAAGCTTACGGCTGAAAGGTGATTGGCCAGCTTCATTTCTTTGGCTTCTTGAGTAATGACTGCTGGAACAGTAAGATGTGAGGTTCTGGTTCATGGATCATATAATGGACCCATCCCTGACTCGGCTGAAAGCCAAGATTTCTCCATTCAGATTCAGACATCAAAAGGGTTTTAGGGACGAGCTTGGCTATGTCCTTGGGCAACATGGCATGCCAGTACTTGAACTCTTCCTCATTGTCATCGTATTTGTCCAAATAGTAAATTTGTTTGAGGGCACTCAACCCCATGCTACTGGCCTCCAGACAACTCCCAGCAGCATGCCTGTAAGCTTTATCTTGTAGACTGTATTTGTAATTCTCATCACATTTCTTAAGTGAACTCTCATCTCTGGTTGAGGCATGACAGGGAGGTTTTGTCTGCAAGCTCCCCACAATTTCTCCCTTACTTTTGATCTTTAGAGATCAACAGGATCCTTGATCTGTGCTCCTCTGCTCCTGAGAACCACAGACCACGGGACAAACACACAAGACAGCTTCACTGTGACTGCAAAATATTCAGTACTCATGGGTTGAAAAGGCTTTTTTATTGTGAAGGCATTTTGGCTCACTATGTAATCTCACCACTAGGGAGGCTGAGGCAAGAAGATTGCCATAAAATCTATGGTTTAGCTCCAGGTCAAGCTCTTAAGGGAGACCCAGTCTCACAGCTATTCTCCACAGGGTTTGAACACATTTTATCTCCATATTGATGTGTCAAATGATTTATACGTATTGTGACAAAGTTTTCAGTGGGTACACCTAAAGTTTACTTCAGGAAAGTGAGGTAAATACTTGTTATAGACTGATATCATAGAAATGTCATCATGTTTTACCCCTTGCTAGCTGTGAGGTGCCTTCAGGGCACTAGGCTCCGGATGGCAGGGGCATATGAGGGAGGCCAGGGTTGGGGTCCGCTGTCCTGTGTCCTGCAACCAACACTTCCATAGCACTGCCTTTCCCAGTCTCCCAGAAACTTCAATCCTGACTACAAAGCCTTAAAGACCCATTAAAATTCCTTTTTCTATTATTCTACTAACTCTTCACTTTTATTTCAGAATCAGTAGGATGCCCATCAGGGAAAGTTAAAAATTTGTAGGGAAATATCCCTCTCGGGAGAAGGGTTCATTTGAAAGCTGTGTAGTTAAAGTTGGTCTGTTTGTCTTTTTTTGCCTTATGCTATGTTCTTAAATGTCATTTAAACATGTCATGGAGACAAAGGCGAGTTAAATATTTTATCTCTATCACTCTTATTGCCTTTCAAGTCACCACGTGGCTAACCCCTTTTGGCAGGACCTCAAAAAATACCTCTGAGACCTCTGGCCACTAGATTAAAGGTTCACACAAGCTGATTATCCTTTTAATATAGATATCAATAAAGGTAATTTTTGCTGCTGTTCTATCTTACTAAAAGGTGTTTTTAGAGTTGGGGTCTCGGTCTCCCATTCCCTAGATTCAAGCATGGTGTAAAGTCTTTCTCTGTCTTGTGTCAGACTGAGCCTCCTGACATAAAGTCTAAAAATGGGGCCTGGAGAGATGGCTCAGCACATAAGAGCACTAGCTGTTCTTCCTGAGTTCAATTGCCAACACCTACATGGAGGCTCATAAGCATTTTTCATGAGATCTGGTGCCCTCTTCTGGCCTGCAGGTATACATGCAGGCAGAATATTGTATAAATTATAATGAAAGACTACTTTATACATAATAGATAACTAAAATATATATTTAAAAAAGACTTAAAATGGCACAGTCAAAAAATTAGACTTGGTTTATATAAATATTTTACATCTTCAAATTTACAAGTTCTTTTCATTAGATTTGGTTAAAAATCTATTAAATATATAAATAGGGTATAAAGTTTGAACCTTAAGTTTTAAAGATCTAAGCAAATGTCTTAGGGTATAAGAAGGTATCTTAAGATGTATAAATCAAGCTATAAGTATCTGAAGATGTGAAAGCTTAACTTGTGATAAAAGGATAACTTAAGTGTTTAAATATTTTAATAAATAAATACAAGTTGTTAATTGAAAGTTATTAAGGTATGTGAATACAAATTACAGAGATCTAAAGATGACAAGAGTGGGATTTTAAGGATCTAAAAAAAAGTGTTTGTTTGTTTGTTTGTTTTTTTAAAGATTCTTGGATAGATACAGTTTATAAAGACACAAAAATGCCCTAAGGTATATAATATGTTTCAGATTTCTCTCCTTCACCATTCCATTATTATATGAAGACTCACAAAATTCAGAGTTTCATCACTGGTCCTGGAGTTCTGATAAGCTGTCATAGGACTGACTACACATTGTGTAGTTACAAACTCAAGGTTTTACGTTTCCCTTAGTTTTTATCTAAATATTATCTTAAAACTACTTCTCATCAGACTCAAGACAAATGTATGTTGGATTCTCTGGACATAGGAAACAGTGTTCATGGTTTTTCACCATATCCCTTGCTATGGCCCCAAGGTGTAAATCTCTTCCAACTGTTTGAATGACGCCGTGAACTGCCTTTTCTACAGTGTGGATTCAATACAATGGTAATGCTGAGACATGGAAAAATGTTTATCTCCTTTGGTAAACTAAAATTTATATAAGCCTGTAGCATGAATCTTAACAGGTCTTATTAATAAAATCAAACCTTAGGCCAGTTATTGGGATGAATGCTGAAAGATCAGAGAGACAGGACAGGCCACAGTTTCCTCACCTCACCAGTTCCTCAGCTGGTCTTGTTTCCTCAGACTGGAAGCTTCTGTGTCCTCATCCCAGTGGCTCTCAGCTGAACTGCTGCTAGAAGCCTGAAAGCTTAACCAGCCAAATGCTTCTAGTTTCTGGCCCTCATGCCTTATATACCTTTCTGCTTTCTACCTTCACTCCCTGGGTTTAAAGGCATGTGTCACCATGCTTGGCTTGTGTCACCAAGCTATCCTTGTGGCCTTGAACTCACAGAGATCCAGACAAATTTCTGCCTCTGGAATGCTAGGATTAAAGGCGAGTGCTACCACTGCCTATCCTCTATGTATAATATTGTGGCTGTTCTGTCTCTGACCCCAAATAAGTTTATTAGGGTACACAATATTTTGGGGAATATAATACCACCAAATAAGCCACTTGAATCAAAGTCATAAGGCTTGGATCCACCTGTCAACACATCAAATAAAAAGGGTTCCAAATGTAAGATTTTATCTTAAGCTCCTGAATTTTAATTTCTGCCCACTCTATATCTTAACAGATTTCCACCTGGCTGACAATCACCATCCAAAAAATACCTACAAACTGCAGCCTACTGAGTTCTGGACTTACTAAAAACAACATAAACCGATCTAGCAGATATAAATGCTCCCTGTCCCTTAACCTGAGGAGCTCATCTGATAAATGTTCCATGCCCATCCTTTGACTAGCTTCTCAGCCTTCCTAGGCTCTGACAACCTATGCGTTGGTTCAGCTGAAAGCAGCTATGGAAGGCATCCTCCCTGTCCCTATAACAGCTGCTAGATAGATTGAGACAAAAGGAAACTCCCTGAAACAAGAGACAAAATATCTATAATGCCAATTGACATACAAAAAATCCCTAAATTTATCAATAGGTTGATTCATTCATTAAAATAGTTGTTAAAAGAGAGTACCTGCCCAGAAACCAGGTAACTTCCTGGAATTTTTGTGTTGTAGTTTTTAAAAGATAACACCTGTCCAAGGAACAGGTAAATTCCTAGGACTCTAGGAATTGTACTTTTAAATATAACATAGGCTTAGCAAAGGTTATGGTGACATGAGTTTTGTCCACAGAAACTCCAAAACATATAAATCAAAGCCACACAACTAAGAAGTTTCCAAATGACAGTTCTGACTAGATTCTATTTTGGTCAATGTTGAAATTTTTAATAAAAGCTAATTTTTAACTCTACTTTCTGTCCCTAATATATATCTGTGTCAAACCTGGGACAAGAGGCTGAGGTGCCTATTTAGTACATCAAATCTGGGCCTGGCTGCCAGAACCTTCCAATGTTCCTCAGTCATTACCTGTTACAGGATATGGCTCACATACCCTGTCCTAAATTTAAAATTTATAAAAACTAACAATGGTCCACTTAAAAAACAAAAACAAGCATCTAAATTTCCAACATAGTATTGGCAATGCCAATGACCACCCTAAAACTATTCTTCATGTACAAAAACTGCAAATACCCTCTCATCTGGGTACGATGGCATTATCCCATGGATGGAATATGGAAGGGACCCAACCCTCTCCTGAATGCAGGAAAAGGTTCCTTTGCTTGTGTTTTCTCCATAGAAAGGATCTACTGAGGCCTATTTGGAGCCCAGCCAGAAATTTCCAACATCACTTTGCCAACCAGAAAGATGTCTTGCCAATCAATGACTGGTCAGGAACAGAGGAGATGGATATAATGCCACTCCTTCCAGAACAACAAAATCTGGTCACCATTGCCAATGCCATATGCATTCTGCCACAGAACTCTCCCTCTCTGCTATTTTAATGACAGTCTTTGTTCTATTACAGGCCTGACCTGCCACTACTTAACCCCCTAATTCTCAACCCTACACTCACCACTGGTGTTTTGTCCATGCAGAAAACCTATGAGGAGAAGAAAACCCCATGAGATTGAATCCATGAATAACAACAACCAAGGATGCTGGTCCTGTTTCGAGCTCTAACTAACAATCTCATTACTACAGACGACCCCTGGAATGGAAGACAAAGAACAGGAGTCGTGGGAAAACTACAACACACAGGTATGCTGCACATCCTCTGCTGAGATTCCTCTTTGTCCACACCTGGTGTGGGTCTCCCAGTCCACAATAACCATGAAATTGTCTTCAACAGGAGACACAACTAAGAAGAAATGCTCAGTCCACCCTGGCCACAGTTGGTTCAATATGTTGTTAACGTTCTCCTTTTCACCACCCACCCCGATGCCTCTAACTGCTTCTCTAGTGCATCCAGCAATAGACCTCTGCTGACAGCTGTGCTGGTCAATACTCTCTCCTTTACCCCAGGACCCATGTCTCACTACCATCATTCCTTCCATGGACTGCTCTCCCCCCCTTTTTTTGGTATAAGGGGGAAATGTCCTCATGAATAGACAACCCCTCTCAGGGTTTTGCATGCCTGTTGTGATTTTTTCACCGAGCTGTCTATATGAGGAGAAAGAAGCAACACTGTTGTTAGCCAAAAAGGAGAAACATTCTTCCCTCCACTGGTAGAAACAGGACTTGTCATCTCCCTTGAATCTGCCAGGGCTATAACAACTGCCATCATCCAGACACATCCTTTGGCTGGAGACTTCAGACACAGACTTGATCAGACAATGACATCTACAGCTGAGAGCCTCCAGTCACTCCAAAGACAGATAAATTTGTCCTGCCATGGGATTGTGCTCCACAATAGAAGAACACTAGATATAATGACTGCTGAACATGGGGAGATTGCTTGGTATTGGGGGAAGAATGTGGCTTCTGTGTAAACAAGTCAGATGTTAAACTAATGATACCACCATCAAAATACTCACTAGACCTGTTCTCTAAATTCCAGCAACAGGGTAAGTTAGCTGGTTCCATACACACTTATATTCTTGCATCCTACTTTCTATCTGAGCTGTTTTATTTGGATAATTGCCCCCTGCCTTATTCATTTCCTCTGGTGACAGATCACCACCATTGCTAAAATTATCAACAATCAGTTCATGGTTCACTACCAGACCCTGGTGCAAGAATGATAAGTGGCGCTGGTTACCAGTGCTGATTGCCAAGTGGAAAGGTCACAGTCATGACTACCCCAGTATCAGTATCAGAGCTTTATTTAAGAGAAAAAGGGGGCAGGGAACAAGAGAACCAGACAAGGGGAAGGAACATGTGCATAGAGTGAGAGAACAATGGTGGGAGAAAGAGAGAACAGAATAGAGAGAGGAGGTAGGGTCTGTGTCCAGATCTTTAAGTCACAGGTAGGCTTACGGAGCTACACCATGTATGTGCATATTACATGACCACACTGTGCATATGTAATCACCAGTGCATACTGATGACATAAGATGTAAGACCCCTGTCTAGCTCCTGAACTGCACATGTGCAGTCATGCAGCTGGAACATGGCAGAATCCCAGCACCTGGAACATTCTAACACAGGTGACAGGTTCCTCAAGATTTACAATGACACCTCTCCATTAAAAAATAAAAACAGGTGGATGTTTGAAGCCATGGCTAGCTGGTCAAGATCCCAGTATGCCATAAGCTTAGAATGTTTTTCCATAAGCTTGGTAAAATGGAGCTCCCTCCCTCTAGCAGACTTTCTTGCTCTCTACCTAACCTTATCTGGAGAATGTCCCTGGGTCTAGAGGACTGAACTGACCTAAAAGCTGTCTCTAAAACCAGATGCCTGATTCATCTTTAACTTTACCCTTGACACAGACTCCTGCTAGAAGACTTGTACTAGGGTCTCTGCTTTAGGACCCTACTGCCACATACTCAGCCTTGTGATAGGAGTGTGCCACTTAATGCAAACTAAAGTTTTTCCTCAGGCTTCCCAATCATATATATTCCTTATGCTTTGGAATAAAATTGAGCTAATTCACCAAAATCATTCTCTCAAAGGGCTGTCTCTGTTCATACTCATGGGTCGCCAAAGCTTTCTGTTACCCCTTGTGCCTCTTCACCTCTTGATCTGATGGTCAATAGGTCCAGAGGAAGAGGACCCCAACAAAAGTCATCATTTTGTACTTTCTATTTTTGGTCTAGTTATCTTTCCTAATTTTAGTAATATTGATCAAGGATAATCATTGTACAAATAATATTAGAGTGACACAGAAGTTACTTAAAGAAAAACTCATTCTATCCAAGACAGTGGAATGTTTGGCCTGACTGGAGACTCAACATTCACATCACATGGGTCAAACACTTGGCCAGGAGATTTTGCCCCAAGAAGGAAGGACCACTCCTAGGAAAGCTGGCTCACCTTAGGCAATGCTGAAGAAGACATTTGAAAAAAAATGACATTGATGAAATATTGTACTTTTCCTTCCCATATTCCCACACCCTATCACAGGCTCTTACAGAGCACAGCCATGATGCTCTGAATTGTACTTCTTTCTTCTTATGCTCTAAGCATGAATGTCACAATGGTTTTAGTTTATTAGTATGTGTTCAAGCCCCACTCCCCACCTTGGGGCTTTCTGCCACTGTATGACTCATCTCTGTTCTGGCTTGCCTCAAGTTCATGGCTCTTTCCCAATATTTTTGGGCCACAGATGGGAATATACCAGTCACCTATGACATGTTGAAGGTCTTCCTGAAAGATTTCATGCCAGCATGGTTTTGCAAGTGTGAAACAGTACTGCACAATGAAGCACCTTGGAAATACATTCAATAAACCCCTTGATCTACCATGGAGTGCAGCTCTCCACATCCGTTGATAACAGAAACTCAAAACTTAGATGCTCCCAAAGGAAATGTGGAAAACTTACTCTGACTTCTGGCAGCTATTCCTAAGCATCCAACAAAGTCCTAAACATTATCATTAACCACCAGAAGGTGCCCCAGCTCCCATCCGGCCCGGAACTCCCACCTGGCCAGAAGTGAGTGCCTGGGGTCACATCCAGAGAGGCCTACCCTTGGTCAAATCTCTGGGCACCAGCCATTCCTGGGAAGACCTTCCCAACTTGGCCCCAGGTTCTGGCCATCAGGTGGGCCCCAGTGGAAGGTTCCTCTTTCCCAAGACCCCAGGCAGACTCTGCAATCTCCATGCCCTGCCCCCACACCCATCCACCCGAGACCCCCGCCACTTCCTGAGACTTGGAGACCAATCCCCTGCTCCCATCCAGCCCAGAGCTTCCATTTGGACCAGAGAGAGACTTTCTGAATCTGTCAGCTCTGTCTGGACCAAGTACACTGATAAGATCAAGAACAAATCCACGAGAAGACAGGCAGACATCAAGGTAAAAGAACATATAACAAAATAAAGAGCAACACAGCATCACCAGAACCTAGCCCTCCTCCAACAGCTAGACATGAACATCAAAGCATAGAAGAAGCAGAAGAAAACAACCTTATGAATAACATCATGAGGATTCTAGAGGCTTATAAGCAAGAAATAAAAAATGAAATGGAGGAACAGACAAACAAAAAATGGGAAGAATACTAGAAAAAAACTAGAGGAAAGGACAAATAAAGCAGAAGAAAACAATAAATCCCTGAAAGAAAATCATGAAAAAGCAATGAAATAGATTAGGGAAACAGTTCAAGACCTGAAAAGGGAAATAGAAAAAAATGAAGAAAACACAAGCAGAGGGAATGCTGGAAATAGAAAATCTGAGTAAATGAACAGGAACTTCACAGGCAAGTATAACCAACACAATGCAAGAGATGGAAGAGAGGATCTTTGGTGTTGAAGATACAGTAGAAGAAATAGATTCATCAGTCAAAGAAAACATGAAAGCCAACAAAGTCATGACCCAAAATGTCCAAGAAATTTGGGATACCATGAAAAGACCAAACCTACAAATAATAGGGATAGAGGAAGGAGAATAATACCAACTCAAAGGCACAGAAAGTTTATTAAACAAGATCATAGAAGAAAATTTTCCCAACATAAAGAAGGAAATGCCTATGAAGATACAAGAAGCCTATAGAACACCAAACAGACTAGACCCCCCAAAAAAGTCCCCTTGCCACATAATAATAAAACAACTAAACATACAGAATGAGAAAGAATATTAAGAGGAGCAAAGGCAAAAGGCCAAGTGACTTATAAAGGCAAACCCATCAGAATAACACCAGATTTCTCAATGGAGACATTGAAAGCCAGAAGGACCTGGACAGATGTAATGGAGACACTAAGAGACCATGGATGCCAGCCTAGATTAATATATTCAGCAAAACTTTCAATCATCATAGACAGAGTGAATAAAACATTCCAAGACAAAGCCAGATTTAAAAAATACTTATCCACAAACCCAGCCCTACAGAAAGCACTAGAAGGAAAATTCCAACCTAAGGAAGTCAGATACACCCTCAAAAACACATGCAATAGATAATACCACAGCAATAAACCATAAAGAAAAGAAGTACACACATACTACCACCGGAAAAAAAAATAATATGAATGAACAATCACTGGTCATTAATATCCCTTAAGATCAATGGACTTAATTCACCTATAAAAAGACACACGCTAAAAGAATGGATACACAAGCAGAACAGATATTTCTGTTTCATACAAGAAACACATCTCAAATTCAAGATACACACTACCTAAGAATAAAAGGCTTGGAAAAGACTCTCCAATCAAATGGTCTTAAGAAGCAAGGAGCTGGGTAGTGGTGGCACATGCCTTTAATCCCAGCACTAGGGAGGCAGAGCCAGGAAGATCTCTGTGAGCTCAAGGCCAGCCTGGGTAACCAAGTGAGTTCCAGGAAAGGCACAAAGCTACACAGAGAAACCATGCCTCAAAAAACCAAAAAAGAAGAAGAAGAAGAAGAAGGAGGAGGAGGAGGAGGAGGAGGAGAAGTAGAAAGAAGAAGAAGAAGAAGAAGAAGAAGAAGAAGAAGAAGAAGAAGAAGAAGAAGAAGCAGCAGCAGCAGCAAGCAGGTGTAGCCATCCTAATATCCAGCAAAATAGACTTCAAACTAAAATCAATCAAAAGAGATCAAGAAGGGCATTACATACTCATCATAGGAAAGATCCACCAAGATGAAGTTTCAATTCTGAACATTTATGCCCCCAAAACAAGGGCATCCACATATGTAAAAGAAACATTACTAAAGCTTAAGTCACATATAAAACCCCACACAATAATAGTGGGAGACTTCAATACCACACATTCACCACTAGACAGATCTCCCAAATAGAAACTAAACAGAGAAATAAAAGGACTTAACTGATGTTGTGACTCAAATGAACTTAATCAATATCTACAGAATATTCCATCATAAAAAAATAGAATATACGTTCTTCTCAGCACCCCATGGAACGTTCTCTAAAATCGACCACATACTTGACTACAAAGCAAATCTCAACAGATACAAAACAATTGGAATAACCTCCTGCAATCTATCAGACTACCATGGTTTAAAGTTAGATTTCAACAAAAACAAAAACTATGGAAAACCTACAATCTCATGGAAATTGAATAATGCTCAACTGAATCACCAATGGGTTAAGGAAGAAAAAAGAAAGAAACTAAAGACTTCCTAGAGATCAATGAAAATGAATACACCACATACCCAACCTTATAGGACACTATGAAAACAGTGATAAGAGGGAAATTCATAGGAGTAAATGCCCACATAAAGAAGTTGGAGAAATCACACGCTAGTGACTTAACAGCACACCTGAAAGTTCTAGAACAAGAAGAAGCAAAGTCTCCCAGGAAGAATAGATGACACTAAATTATCAAATTGAGAGCTGAAATCAATAAAGTAGAAGCAAAGAGAACAATACAAAAATTAATGAAACAAAGAGTTGGTCCTTTGAAAAGATCAACAAGATAGACAAGCCCTTACCCAAACCAACAAAAAGACAGAGAGAGAGCATCCAAATTAACAAAATCAGAAATGAAAGGGGGAAATAACAACACACAATGAGGAAATCCAGAGAATCAGCAGGTCATACTTCAAAAACCTCTACTCCACAAAACTGGAAAATCTAAAAGAAATGGATAATTTTCTGGATAGGTACCACAGACCTAAGTGAAATCAAGACCAGAGAAACTATTTAAATAGTCCAATAACCCCTAAAGTAATAGAATCAGTCATTAAAAGTCTCCCAACCAACAAAAGTCCAGGGCCAGATGGTTTCGGGACAGAATTCTACCAGATCTTCAAAGAAGACTTAATACCAATACTCTTTAAATTGTTCCACACAATAGAAACAGAAGGAACATTACCAAACTCCTTCCATGAGGCTACAATTGCCCTGATTCTTAAACCAAACAAAGATGCAACAAAGAAAGATAACGACAGACAAATCTCCTTCATGAACATAGATTCAAAAATACTCAATAAAATACTGGTAAACAGACTCCAAGAACACATCAAAGCAATTATCCACCATGATCAAGTAGGCTTCATCTCAGGGATGCAAGGATGGTTCAACATACAAAAGTATGTCAATGTAATACATCAGACAAACAAACTTAAAGAAAAAACACACATGATCATCTCACTAGATGCAGAAAATGCATTTGACAAAATCCAACACCCCTTCATGATAAAGGTCTTGGAGCAATCGAGAATATAGGAAACATACTTAAACATGATAAAGGCAATCTACAGCAAGCCAACAGACAATATCAACTTAAATGGAAAGAAACTCAAAGCAATTCAACTAAAATCAGCAACAAGGCAAGGCTGTCTGCTCTCCCCATACTTATTCAATATAGTACTTGAATTTCTAGCCAGAGCAATAAGACAACATAAGGAGATTAAGGGGTACAAAATGGAAAGGAAGAAGTCAAGCTTTCCCTATTGCAGATGACATGACAGTATATATGTGTGACCCCCAAAATTCAACCAAGGAACTGATACAGCCTATAAACAACTTCAGCAACATAGCGGGATACAAGTTCAACTCAAAAAAATCAGTAGCCCTCCTATATACAATAGATAAACAGGCTGAGAAGGAAGTCAGAGATACCTTTACAATAGCCACAAATTAAATAAAATACATTGGGTTAACTCTAAGTAAGCAAGTGAAGGACCTATATGAGAAGAACTTTAAGTCCCTGAAAAAAGAAATTGAAGAAGATGTCAGAAAATGGAAAGATCTCCCATGCTCATGGACAGGCAGGATTAACATAGTAAAAATGGCAATCTTACCAAAAGCAATCTACAGATTCAATGCAATCCCCATCAAATTACCAACACAATTCTTCACAGACCTGAAAAGAATAATATTCAACTTCATATGGAAAAACAAAAAACCGCACAATAGCCAAAAGTATCCTGTACAATAAAATAACCTCTGGAGGCATCAAGATCCCCGACCTCAAGCTCTACTATAGAGCTACAATAATAAAAAAAAGCTTGTTACTGGCATAAAAATCGACATGTGGAGCAATGGAATCGAATTGAAGACCCTGACATTAACCCACACACCTATTAACATATAAATTTTGACAAAGAAGCCCAAACTGTACAATGGAAAAAAGAAAGCATCTTCAACAAATGGTGCTGGCATAACTGGATGTCAATGTGTAGAAGGCTGCACATAGATCCATATCTGTCACCATGTACAAAACTTAAGTCCAAGTGGATCAAATACCTCAACTTAAATCCACTTACTCTGAACTTGATAGAAGAGAAAGTAGGAAGTACTCTTGAATGCATTGGCACCAGAGATCACATTCTAAATATAACACCAGAAGGACAGACACTGAGAGAAACAATCAATCAATGGGACCTGTTGAAACTGAGAAGCTTTTGTAGAGCAAAGGACACGGTCAATAGGACAAAGCGACAGCCTACAGAATGGGAAAAGGTCTTCACCAACCCCACATCTGACAGAGGGCTGATATCCAGAATATATAAAGAACTCAAGAATTAGACATCAAAATGCCCAACAGTCCAATTAAGAAATAAGCTATAGAACTAAATAGAGAATTCTCCACAGAGGAAGTTCAAATGGCTGAAAGACATTTAAGGAATTGCTCAACATCCCTAATTATCTGGGAAATGCAAATCAAAACGACTCTGAGATACCACCTTATACCTGTCAGAATGGCTAAGATCAAAAAACACAGAAGACAGCTTATGCTGGAGAGGATGTGGAGCAAGGGGAACTCTCCTCTACTGCTGGTGGGAATGAAAGCTTGTACAGCCACTTTGGAAATCAATGTGGTGCTTCCTTAGAAAATTGGGAATCCATCTCCCCCAAGACCCAGCTGTAGCACTCTTGCACATATACCCAAGGAATGCTCAATCATACCACAAGGGTATTTGCTCAGCTATGTTCATATCAGCATTGTTTGTAATAGCCAGAACCTGGAAACAACCTAGATACCCTTCAACTGAAGAATGGATAAAGAAAATGTGGTATATATACACAATGAAGTATCCATCAGCAGAGAAAATCAATGACATCATGAGTTTTGCAGGCAAATGGATGGATCTAGAAAAAATCATCCTTGAGTGAGGTAAGACTCAGAAAGACAAGCATGGTATGCTGTACTCACTCATAGGAGGATACTAGATGTAAAACAAAGATGACTAGACTGCTACTCACAACTCCAGGGAGGCTACCTAGAAAACAGGACCCTAAGAAAGACACAGGGATCGCCCAATGACAGAGAAATAGATGAGATCTACATGAACAACCTGGACCTGAGTGGGGGTAATGAAGGGCAAGTTTCGAGGGAAAGAGAACTTAGGGGAGCAGGAGATCCCAGCTGGATCAAGAACAGAGAGGGAGAACAAGGAATAAGAGACCATGGTAAATGCAGACCACATGAGAATAGGCAGAAGCAGAGTGCTAGAGAGGTCCCCAGAAATCCACTAAGATACCTCCAGTATAGACTACTGGCAATGGTTGAGAGAAAGCCTGAACTGACCTACTCTGGTGATTGTATGGCCAAACACCCTAACTGTTGTGTTAGAAATCTCATCCAATGACTGAGGGAGTGGATGCAAAGATCCATGGCCAGGCCCCAGGTGGTGCTCTAGGAATCCAATTGGCAAAAAAGAGGAGGGATTGTATGAGTGAGAATTGTTGAGACCTAGATTGGGAAAAGTACAGGGACAAATAGCCAAACTAACGGAAACACATGAACTATGAACCAATAGCTGAGGAGTCCCCAACTAGACCAGGCCCTCTGGATAAGTGAGACAGTTGGTTAACTTGAACTGTTTGGAAGGCACCTAGGCATTGGAACTGGGATCTGTCCTTAGTGCATGAGCTGGCTGTTTTGAACCTGGGACTTATGCAGGGACATTTCGCTCAGCCTAGGAGGAAGGGACTGGGCCTGCCTGGACTGAATGCACCAGGTTGAGCTGAATCCCCAGTGGAGTCTTTGCCCTGGAAGAGATGGGAATGGGGTTTGGGGTGGTGGCAAGGAAAGGGGTGGAGGCGGGAGGGGGTAGGACAGGGGAACCCATGGCTGATAAGTAAAATTAAATTAAATTATAAAATAAAATAAAAATAAACAATCAGAAGGTAAAAATTGTGATTTGACCTCAGGACCAATTATTTTCCTTCATTGGAGGTATCCTAAAGTCTCCATGAAAACACTGTCATTGACATCACAATTGACAAAGTAATGCACTCACTGAGGGATGTTAGTCTAGATAAATAGCCCTTTTATGAGCTATAATTCTATGACCTGGTACTCTGGGTTCATTCAGTCATCTGAAAAATGCACCATGGAAAATATTGGAGATGTAAGCATTTTCTTGAATCTGTGTCAGGGAAATAGATACACATGGAGAAGTCAGAGCTGTGTTTCTTCAGTAAGCATTCAGGAGCTGGCCTTCATCCCTGTGAGCATCTCCATCCTGACGTGCCTGGACAGGTAGAATTCTTGCAACTGTAGATATCTGCTTAAAGTTCTCTTCTCCCTACTGCAGCTCTTAAAGGTTAGAACAGCTGCTTTTTGTCTCTTATTCACCTAATGTTGTCAATGACTTCTTCATCCCGAGGAAATATCTGTTTCACAGATTAGTACTTAGTTGAAAATGACATTTAATGTGACATCTATATATGGGATAACTGATTTTATCTGATGGGCATAGACTGACTGTTCCTTTGGAAAACAATATTCAAAGTAAGTTCTTTCTCAACAAAAGCTTTCAAAGATATGTTTCAAAAACTCTCCAGTTTCAGGAGAATCTGTCTGGGCAAATGGTTTTACAGTGATGGTTTATCAACACATTTTGAGTGTGGCTAAGGGAGGCTGGTGATGGCTCAGTTGCAACTTCAGTTTCTGCTACATAATTAAAATAGTTAACACACAGAAAATTATGAATAAAAGAAATACTTTGGTGTCTGGGGATTTTTTCCATATATATGTGTAAAAATAAAAGAAATACTTTGGTGTCTGGGGATTTTTTCCATATATATGTGTAAATTGAGTTATTTATATATTTTGAAAATTAGCCTGCTGTGAGATGTAGGGTTGGAAAAGATCTTTCCCATTCTGAAGGCTGCTGTTTTGTCCTACTGACAGTGTCCTTTGGCTTACAGAAGCTTTTCAGTTTTGTTAGGTCTTCTTTATGAATTGTTGATCTTAGTGCCTGCACTATTGGTCTTATATTCAGGAAATGATCTCCTGTGCCAATCTCTTCACGGCTATTCCCCACTTTCTCTTCTATCAGGTTCAGTGCAGTTGAACGTATGTTGAGGTCTTTGATCCACTTGGACTTGAGTTTTGTTCACGGCTATAAATATGGATCTATTTGCAATCTTTCACATGCTGATATCCAGTTAGAGTAACAAAACCTACTGAAGATGCTTCCTTTTTTCCATTGTATAATTTTGGCTTTGTGTCAAAATCAGGTGGCCACATGTGTGTGGATTTATTTAGGGATGTACAATTCCATTAATCAATGTTTCTGTTTTATGCCAATACCATGTGGTTTTTATTTCTATTGTCCTGTAGTACAGCTTGTAATCTGGGATGATGATACCTCCCAAAGTTCTTATATTGTACAGGATTCTTCTAGGTATCCTGGGTTTTTTGATTTTCCATATGTAGTTGAGTACTGTTCTTTCAAAGTCTGTAAGGAATGGTGTAGGGATTTTTAACAGGGATTTTGTTGAATCTGTAGATTTCTTTTGGTAGTATAGTCATATTTACTATGTTAATTCTACCAATCCATGAGCATGTGAGATCTTTCCATCTTCTGACATCTTCTCTAATATCTTTCTTCAAAGACTTGAAGTTATTGTCTTCTTACAGTCTTTCACTTGCTTGGTTAGAGTTACACCAAGATATTTTGTATTAGTTGTGGCTATTGTGAAGGGTGTTGTTTCCTTGATTTCTTTCTCATCCCATTTATTATTTGTATATAGGAGGGCTACTGATTTTTTGAATTAATACCATATCCAGTCACTTCTCTAAACGTGTTTATCTGCTGAAGGAGTTCCCTAGTAGAACTTTTGGGGTTGATATATATATATTTGTGATCAGAAAACTAGTTACTTTTTTGAAATATTTTGTATTCCATCACTTTGATGATCTGTATAACATTTTATCAAAAGATGTTGTGTTCTTTTTTGCTACTTACCTTATTTACATGATTTTATAAATTATAAATTTGTATTCTTGTCCTTTTCAAGATATAGTAATTTTACTTTATACATCTAGTGTTTTAACTGCCTGTATGTCTGGCACCACATTTGTGCAGTGCCACAAAAGTTGTGAGAGGGCATTCAATTTGGGGAACTGACGTTACAGATGAATGTTAACGAACTGTGGGTGCTGGATTTGAACATGAGTCTTGCAAAGAGCCATCTCTCTAACCTCCAATGTGTATTTCTTAACATGCTGTTTAAAATTTAGGGAAGATGTTGCATTCAAAGGATGCAAATGTGTCTTCCTATGTTCACTATTCATATATCCATAAGCCATACTGTGTTACACTGGGTGTCATGTTGACCAAAAAAAATACAGTTCTAACACTAATACACTTCCATCATGAGGCCAGGGTAAGCACATGAAAGATAAAGGAATAGTCTGAGTTGTCTATGCAGTGTTCTCCAGACAGGCTCCTGGGCTGTGATGCAGTAGTGTCTCCCTTCATACAAATAAAGACTCAAATCATTCATTATGCACAGACCATTGATAAGTATTTTGAAGTCAGCAGTGCTCCTCCTGGTCATCACTCCAGTGTGCACAGATGACCTCTCCATTACCTCTCAAGTAAAGCTCTAACAACCACTGAGGAATTGACTCTTCAGATGCTCCTGCTTTTCCAGGTTGGGATTGGATTCCAAGCAACGTTATGGTTTTTGTTCCAAGTAACCCTCCAACTAACCTGAAATGCAAAATTGAATTCTTCATTCACCTGGTGTCTCAAAGCACAAACATGTTTCCCACCTGTGTCCTGAGCATCCATCAGTTTGTCCCCCTTGCTCCTTGTCACTACGGTACGTTGATGCCTCAAGAAAGAGCCACTAATGTCCAGAGATATACTTGTTACAGTTGTTGGTTGTTCAGTGTTTTAAATAATGTCCACATTCCAATCAAAGTCACTGGTCCACAGAGCACAGGCAATGACGCTAGCAATAACAGCAAGTGGGTCTGCTCCACATCTGGATTCATTGTAGGTCTGGTCATCTTGCCACATTCAGCAGCATCATGGCCTGGAGTAGTGTCTCCATGGTACCTCTCCTCCATAGACATCGCCAGCTAACATAGCACATCCTCACTCCCAATCAGGACCTCAGAGGCCATGCTGAGACCAGAGCTGCCCACACTGTCTTGATGCTTGTGCTCACATTTGTTGGTTTGTACCTCCTAAATTTTATTTGTACCATCTTTCAGTCTTTTTTAATGGACTCTCCTGTCTGGTTGAGGCATGTAGGTGAAGCTTTGATTGCAGGCTTTCCCACTGTTTCTCCCTTCCTCTTGATCTTTAGGGATCCAAGGATACGTTCAGTGATATTAAGCTGCTGAAAACCACAATCAAAAGGCTAAACACAGAAAACAGCTTTACCAACAGCCATAAACACTCTATAGTAAATAAACATTTGAAAAATCCATCTTTACAAAAGTGGCATTGTGACTCTCTGCCGGCATTCTAGCCCTGGGAATATTAAGCCAGGAGAACTGCAATGTAATTAATATTTCTCAGAGCCACAGAATGAGATACTGGACAACCTCTTATAAAGAAACTTAGTGTCATAACACTCTAAACACCTACAACCATAAAGAAAGTAGAACATGGAAAAGAATGAACAAAAGAAAGAAAGAAATTAATTCAATGAAGGATTGAAAGAAAGAAGAGCCAGTTATGACGTAACTTTGCACTTACTTTATGTAGTCAATGTGTTAGTCTTGATGTGTTAGAGGATCCCATGTATCTCAATAGATCCATGTACTTGATCATCTTTCCTCTTCCAGTGGGACCCTGCAAACATGACTAGTTTGTCATGTGAACAGTTTATACCAATATTTTCTCATGTAAACAAGGCTAATAACCTTACATATTGGTATGTTGTTTTCAATGGACTGATGTAAATTTTATGGTTGAAACAGAGATCTGTGCTTGTCCTAGACACATATAAGATACCAGAACAATAAATATATGTTCTCCTACCCTTTGTGTCTTTGTTTCCCATGTATTTATCTGAAATGACACCATGTTGGATAGGGAGAGGATGGTGCATTGAAAGGTTCCTTCTCACACATCCAGGTAAACATTCTTTCATTTTCCCTAAAGAAATGTGGTATGGGTATAAATATCAATAAATATGTGGAAGCTTCATTTCTGGGATTCGTCCCATGAGTTTTTACAGTTCATCACTGAAAATCAAAATGAAGACCCTGGTTTCTTATGAAGTCTTACAGAACCTCATCCTACCCTAATTCTTCTCTTTCTCCTGGTAGAATATTCTATGGTTGATTTCATCACACTTTATCCTTTTAATATTACATTTTTCAGTTATTGGTGAGTCTTTTGGGAATTGAGGGTGACCCACAGAATAATCATATCATCATTAGACCAACTGTAGACCCTTTCATTAGATATTGAAGAATGATTTGATAATTCTAACTCACTTCCAATATAAGATACTCTGCTGTAGGTTTCTCTCAGCAGCAGCAACAATAATCGGACAAGGAAGAGTGTAGCTCTATCCTAAAATAAGGATTGTTTATAGTTTTCTCCCCCCCCCCGTGTGTGTGTGTGTGTGTGTGTGTGTGTGTGTGTGTGTGTGTGTAAATCTTCTTTTGATGAGGCATGAGAAATCTTAAACATTCACATGTGATTTGTGTCTAGCCTGTCATTGTGAACTCAACTCAATTTCTTCTGTCCAGTATACACCACGAGTTACTTCTATAATCACCTGGAAAAAAATCTTCATGTACAGTCTGCAATTTTACAAAGGATCTAAAGCCTTTGAGTAGACAGTCATGTTTTGTATGAGCTCACTGAGATTCTGGCTCTGGAGATGGTGTTTTCCCCCTCACACTTCAGACATAATAAGCACAGTGGTTTTAATATGTCCTTCAAAATCCCCTCTCTGAGTAGAATGGCATTTGACTCTGTGACAAGCATCAATGTGAACAACAAAAGAGGCCAATGGAAATGCATTCTGTCCTTAAGAACAGTTGAGTGGCATACTGTTTCCAGCAGAGGGGGCTATTGTTCACCTCAAGATATAATGATGTCTGCAATAGAAACAGCTAATAGGCTGCTCATCCATCTAGAGGATTGTGTGGGCCACCTGACCAAAACTTCTCAGCCATTAACTTAAGATGACATTTTATCAGTGCCTTTCTTTCCTTTTTTTCTGTTGGATGTTGTAAATTTCAATATGATGATATTTTGCTGTATTTCTGCTTCTTCTCTCCATGTGCTATTTACATTCAATGGAAACCACAAGCATGCTTTTGAGAGAACATTTCCTGGATGGAACAAGGCAGAAAACATTGCTAGCTGACTTTTGTTTTCATTGAGGACTGGTGGGGAACATCCAAAGCTTTGCAATTTCACATTATGTGTACTAGTAACATTAGTTTATTGCATTATGCTGTGTATGTTGTTGGGATTAAACTTTATTTTTAAATTAACTTACAAATTGTATCAAGTGTTCATCCTGTAAAGGAAAGATAGGAAATGAAAAGTCAAAAGGATGTAGGAAAAAGATAATGATGTAAAAGTGTTAGAAAGAAAATAATTAAGCAAAGAAGGATTTGTGTATAAAGATTAAGATGGAGATTGTTTCCCCAGCATCAGTTAGAAAGCTGGAAGACCTTACCAAGACTGAATACGGCATGAATTGAATGTGAAAGATGAGATGTCCATATGGCACCTGTGACCTTGACTTTCTAAGCTCAAAATTCAACACACTGTAGTCATTGGAGTTCTCTGAGAGTAATGATCTACCCTTGGTAAGTTTTTCAAGTTCTGCTTTAAAAAAACCAAAATTTCCAATCAGTCAGTGTGTATTAAAAGGTGTTAGCTTCTCCTCCAACTCTGTCTATATAAATACTACCCAGGAGTGAATGGTATCAAACTTGGCTAGAGATATGGCTGAACAGTTCAGAGAGTTGTTTTTCTTACAGAAGACCAAGGTTCAGGTCAGAGGACCTATGTGATGGCTCATAGCCATGTGCGGTTCCAGTTCCAGAGATTCAGTGTCCTCTTTTTGACACACAGGGTACTAGGCATGCATGTGGTGCACAGATATACATTCAAGCAAACATTTATACATATCAAATAAAAATAATATGAAAAATACCAGACTGAAACAAGTGCCCTCCTGGGTTCTCAATAAGGATACTGGCAAGCCTATACTGCTGTGGACAGTGGGATTAAGAGGGGTGATCCTCCAAGGTCAACTAACTCCTGTGGGAATATGGAGAATCTCCTAAATTATCCTGTATCCTTGTTAAGTCACCTGTCCCCTAATTCATGGAGGCATGGAGACCCTACTAGGTAGACTCTAACCAGTGTCCAGTTTATAAAGTTGACATTCAAGATAGAGGAAATTTTTCCTCCATAATCCTAAGCAAAGCCATCATGATCCAGCAAGGCCTTTGACATATTCTCACCTAGATGGATAATTTTTGTAGAAGAAAGGCTAAAAGAACTAGAGGTTCCTGAAAGACCAGTCGATCCCTGAGGAAAATATCTTCAAGTAGTCTCAATATTTAAGAAGTAAAGGGTTAACTTTAACTTTGTTGTAGTTTAAACACCCAAGATGAAACTGTAACAAAAGCCTAAGCGATTTTTTTTAACTAAAATAATTTAAACTCAAATCATTTGATCTCATGGGTGTTGTTGTTAGCAGCAGAAAGCCTGCATATGAACAACCAGCTTAAAATTCCAGTATGGACAGGCAAGGGAGAAGGGATGTACCAACATGTGATGGTGGGGATATAGAGGCATTTTCTTTGTGATATAAGAGCTGGCCATCTCCCCATGCCTTCATGCATGAAGCAAAACCAATAAACTTGTGGAAAGCAGTATTGGAATTTTGGGGTAATTAAAATAAAAAAATGACTTAAATTAAGAGATTAAATGCATTGGAGGGAGCAGAGAAATACTGGGAAAGCTGTGGGGTGTGTATGATGCAGTTTCAATAAAGTTTTCAACAAATACAAAACAAATGTCTTGTATTGCTCTCCAGCTGTTTTGAGATAGGGTCTTGCTGTGCACCAGTGGCTGGGATTATAATTCTTGTTTATGAGAGACTGGCTTTTTATACTGCTTTTGACATGATAGCATTACAGTCATGTACTCCTGCCTGATTCTCTATCTTTTCTTTTTTAAATTTATTATATTTGTGTTTTAATTTTACCCATCAGCCATGGGATCCCCTGTCCTCTACCCTCCTGCCCCTGTTCCCGCCTTCTCCCCAGCACCTCCACTCCATTCCCCTCTCCTCCAGGGCCAAGACTCCCTTGTATATTCATTTAAACCTGGAAGATTCAGTACAGACAGGTCCAGTCCCCTCCTTCCAGGCTGAGCAAAGTGTCCCTGTGTAAGTCCAAGGTTCCAAACAGCCAGCTCATGCACTAAGGACAGGACTGGCTCCCACTGCCTGGGTACCTCCCCAACAGTTCAAGCTATTCAATTGTCTCACTTATCCAGAGGGCCTGCTCCAGCTGGGAATTAGACAGCCTTTGGTTCATAATTCATGTGCTTCTATTTGTTTGGCTATTTGTCCCTGTGCTTTTCCAATCTTGGTCTCAACAATTCACACTCTTACAGTCCCTCCTCTTTCTCGACAATTGGACTCCTGGAGCTCCACCTGGGGCCTGGCCAAGGATCTCTGCATCCACTTCTATCAGTTATTGGATGAGATTTCTATCACGACAGTTAGGGTATTTGGCCATCTGATCACCAGTCTTGGTCAGATCAGGCTTTCTCTCAACCATTGCCAGCAGTCTACAGAGGATGTATCATTGTGGATTTCTGGGGACCTCTCCAGCACTCTGTCTATTCCTGTTCTCATCTGGTCATCATTTATCATGATCTCTTATTTCTTGTTCTTCCTTTCTAATCTTGATCCAGCTGGGATCTCCTGCTCCCCTAAGCTTTCTTTCCCTCAAATCTTGCCTTTCATTACTCCCACTGTCATCAAGGTTGTTCATGTAGATCTCATCCATTTCTCTGTCATTGAGCAATCCCTGTGTCTTTCCTAGGGTCCTGCTTTCTAAGTAGCCTCCCTGGAGTTGTGTAGCAGACTAGTCATCTTTGTTTTACATCTAGTATCCTACTATGAGTGAGTACATACCATGTTCATCCTTCTGAGTCTGGGTTACCTCACTCAGGATGATTTTTTCTAGATCCATCCATTTGCCTGCAAACCTCATGTTGTTATTGCTTTTCTCTGCTGAGTAGTACTCTATTGTGTATATGTACCATATTTTCTTTATCCATTCTTCAGTGAAGGGCATCTAGGTTGTTTCCAGGTTCTAGCTATTACAAACAATGGTGGTATGAACATAGCTGAGCAAATTCCCTTGTGGTATGATTAAGCATTCCTTGGATATGTGCCCAAGAGTGGTTTAGCTGTGTCTTGGTGGAGATTGAATCCCAATTACCTAAGGAAGTGCCATATTGATTTCCAAAGTGGCTGTACAAGCTTGCATTCCCACCAGCACTGAAGGAGAGTTCCCCTTGCTCCACATCCTCTCCAGCATGACCTGTCTCCAGTGTTTTTGATCTTAGCCATTCTGACAGGTATAAGGTGGTAATCTCAGAGCCATTTTGATTTTCATTTACTGGAAAATAAGAGATGTTGAGCAAATCCAAAAATGTCTTCCAGGCATTTGGACTTCCTCTGTTGAGAATTCTCTGTTTAGTTCTATAGCCCATTTCTTAATTGGACTGTTGGGCATTCTTGAGTTCTTTATATATTCTGGATATCAGCCCTCTGTCAGATGTGGGGTTGGTGAAGACCTTTACCCATTCTGTAGGCTTTCGCTTTGTGTTGTTGACCATGTCCTTTGCTCTACAAAAGCTTCTCAGTTTCAAGAGTTCCCATTGATTGATTGTTTCTCTCAGTGTCTATGCTACTGGTGTTATATTTAGAAAGTGATCTCTTTTGCCAATGCATTCAAGACTACTTCCTACTTTCTCTTCTATCAGGTTCAGAGTAACTGGATTTATGTTGAGGTCTTTCATCCACTTGGACTTAAGTTTTGTTCACAGTGACAGATATGGATTTATTTGCAGCCTTCTACATGTTGACATCCAGTTATGCCAGCACCATTTGTTGATGATGCTTTATTTTTTCCATTGTACATTTTAGGCTTCTTTGTCAAAAATTATATGTTCATAGGTGTGCGGGTTAATGTCAGGGTCTTCAATTCGATTCCATTGATCCACATGACAGTTTTTATGCCTGTACCAAGCTGTTTTTTTTTTTTTTTTACTGTAGCTCTATAGTAGAGCTTGAGGTTGGGGATCGTGATGCCCCCAGATGTTGTTTTATTGCACAGGATTCTTTGGCTGTTGTGTGATTTTTATTTTTCCATATGAAGTTGAGTATTATTCTTTCCAGGTCTATGAAGTATTGTGTTGGTGTTTTGATGGGGATTGCATTGAATCTGTAGATTGCTTTTGGTAAGATCACCATTTTTACTATGTTAATCCTGCCTATCCATGATCATTGGAGATCTGTCCATTTTCTGACATCTTTTTCAATTTCTTTTTTCAGGGACTTAAAGTTCGTGTCATATAGATCCTTCACATGCTTAGTTAGAGTAACCCCAAGTTATTTTATATTATTGTGGCTATTGTAAAGGGTTATGTATCTCTGATTTTCTTCCCAGCCTGTTTGTCTATTGTATATAGGAGGGCTACTGATTTTTTTTTGAGTTGATCTTGTATCCTGTTATGTTGGTGAAGGTTTTTATTAGCTGTATCAGTTCCTTGGTTGAATTTTTGGGTTCACTCATGTATACTCTCATGTCTTCTGCAAATAGGGAAAGCTTGACTTCTTCCTTTCCAATCTGTATCCACTTAATCTCCTTATGTTGTCTTATAGCTCTGGCTAGAACTTCAAGTACTATATTGAGTAAGTATGGGGAGAGGGGACAGCCTTGCCTTGTTCCTGATTTTAGTGCTATTGCTCTGAGTTTCTCTCCATTTAATTTGATGTTGGCTGTTGGCTTGCTGTAGATTGCCTTTATTATGTTTAGGTATGTTCTCTGTATTACTGATCACTCCAAGACCTTTATCATGAATGGGTGTTGGATTTTGTCAAATGCCTTTTCTGCATCTAGTGAGATGATCATGTGGGTTTTTTCTTTGTGTTTATTTATATGGTGTATTACATTGACAGACTTTCTTATGTTGAACCACCCTTGCATCTCTGCGATGAAGCCTACTTGATCATGGTGGATAATTGTTTTGATGTGTTCTTGGAGTCTGTTTGCCAGTATTTTATTGAGTATTTTTGCATCAATGTTCATGAGGGGTATTGGTTTGTAGATCTCTTTCTTTGTTGCACCTTTGTTTGTTTTAGGAATCAGGGTAAATGTAGCCTCAAAGAAGGAGTTTGGTAATATACCTTCTGCTTCTATTGTGTGGGACAATTTAAAAAGTATTGGTATTAAGTCTTCTTTGAAGATCTGGTAGAATTCTGCACTGAAACCATCTGGTCCTGGGATTTTTTTGTTGGGAGACTTTTAATGAGTGATTCTATTTCTTTAAGGGTTATTGGACTATTTAAATGGTTTATCTGGTCTTGATTTAACTTAAGTATGTGGTACCTATCCAGAAAATTATCCATTTCTTTTAGATTTTCCAGTTTTGTGGAATAGAGGTTTTTGAAGTATGACCTGATGATTCTCTGGATTTCCTCATTGTCTGTTGTTATGTCCCCCTTTTCATTTCTGATTTCTTTAATTTGGATGCTCTCTCTCTGTGTCTTTTGGTTAGTTTGGATAAGGGCTTGTCTATCTTGTTGATCTTCTCAAAGAACTAACTCTTTGTTTCGTTAATCCTTTGTATTGTTTTCTTTATTTCTATTTTATTGATTTCAGCTCTCAATTTGATAATTTCCTTGCATCTGTTCCTCCAGGGAGAGTGCTTATTTCTGTTCATGAGCTTTCAGGTGTGCTGTTAAGTCACTAGCCTGAGATTTCTCCAGCTTCTTTATGTCGGCATTCAGTGCTATACATTTCCCTCTTAGCACTGCTTTCATAGTGTCCCATAAGGTTGGGTATGTGGTGTATTCATTTTCATTGATCTCTAGGAAGTCTTTAATTTCTTTCTTTATTTCTTCCTTAACCCATTTGTGATTCAGTTGAGCATTATTCAGTTTCCATGAGATTGTAGGTTTTATGTAGTTTTTGTTGTTGTCGTTGTTGTTGACATCTAACTTTAAACCATGGTGGTCCAATAGAACATAGGAGGTTATTCCAATTGTTTTGTATCTGTTGAGATTTGCTTTGGGGCCAAGTATGTGGTCAATTTTAGAGAAAGTTCCATGGGGTGCTGAGAAGAAGATATATTCTTTTCTGTTTGGGTAGAATGTTCTGTAGATATCGATTAAGTCCATTTGAATCATAACATCAGTTAAGTCCATTATTTCTCTGTTAAGTTTCAATTTGGCTGATCTGTCCAGAGGTGAAAGTGGGGTGTTGAAGTCTCCCCCTATTAATGTGTGGGCTTTTATATGTGATGTAAGCTTTAGTAATGTTTCTTTTACATATGTGGGTGCCCTAGTATTTGGGGCATAAATGTTCAGAATTGAAACTTCATCTTGGTGCATCTTTCCTGCAATGAGTATGTAATGCCCCTCATCATCTCTTTTGATTGATTTTAGTTTGAAGTCTATTTTGCTGGATATTAGGATGGCTACACCAGCTTGCTTCTTAAGACCATTTGATTGGAAAGTCTTTTCGCAGCCTTTTATTCTTAGGAGATGTCGGTCTTTGAATTTGAGGTGTGTTTCTTATATGCAGCAGAAAGACGGGTCCTGTTTTCATATCCATTCTGTTAGTCTGTGTCTTTTTATAGGTGAATTAAGTCCAGTGATATTAAGGGGTATTAATGACCAGTGATTGCTCATTCCTGTTATTATTTTTATTTTTTGGTGGTAGTGTGTGTGTACTTCTCTTCTTTGGCGTTTACTGCTGTGGTGTTATCTATTACCTGTGTTTTCATGGGTGTATCTGCCTTCCTTAGGTTGGAATTTTCCTTCTAGTGCTTTCTGTAGGGCTGGGTTTGTGGATAAGTATTGTTTAAATCTGGCTTTGTCTATGATGATTGAAAGTTTTGCTGTGTATATTCGTCTAGGCTGGCCTGCATAGTCTCTAAGTGTCTGCATTATATCTGTCTAGGTCCTTTTGGCTTTCAAAGTCTCCATTGAGAAATTGGGCATTATTCTGATGGGTTTGCCTTTATAAGTCACTTGGAATTTTTCTTTTGCTGCCCTTAATATTCTTTCTTTATTCTGTACATTTAGTTGTTCAATTATTATGTGGTGAGGGGACTTTTTTGGGGGGTCTAGTCTGTTTGGTGTTCTATAGGCTTCTTGTGTCTTCATAGGCATTTCCTTCATTAAGTTGGGAAAGTTTTCTTCTATGATCTTGTTAAATATACTTTCTGTGCCTTTGAGTTGGTATTCTTCTCCTTCCTCTATTCCTATTATTCGCAGGTTTGGTCTTTTCATGGTGTCCCAAATTTCCTGGACATTTTGGGTCAAGACTTTGTTGGTTTTAATGTTTTCTTTGACTGATGTATGTATTTCTTCTATTGTATCTTCTACACCAGAGATCCTCTCTTCCATATCTTGCATTCTGTTGGTTATACTTGCATCTGAAGTTCCTGTTCGTTTACTCAGATTTTCTATTTCCAGCATTCCTTCTGCTAGTGTCTTCATTTTTTCTATTTCCCTCTTCAGGTCTTGGACTGTTTCCCTCATCTGTTTCGTTGCTTTTTCATGATTTTCTTTCAGGGACTTATTGTTTTCTTCTACTTTAGTTGTCCTTTCCTCTAGTTTTTTATAGCATTCTTCCCATTTTTTGTTTGTGTGTTCCTCCACTTTATTTTTGATTTCTTCTATATAAGGCTCTAGCTTCTTCATGATGTTACTTATAAGGTTGTTTTCTTCTGCTTCTTCCATTCTGTGATGTTCATGTCTAGCTGTTGGAGAAGGGCTAGGTTCTGGTGATGCTGTATTGCTCTTTATTTTGTTGTATATACTTCTGCCTTGACATCTGCCTATCTCCTTGTGTGTTCATTCTTGGTCTTATCAGTGCACTTGGTTCAGAGAGAGCTGGCAGGTTTAGGTAGCCTCTGTCTTGTCCAGATGGAAGCTCTGGTCCAGATGGGAGCTCTGGTCCAGATGAGAGTGCTGGCCAGATAAGAGCTGGGGGACTGGACTCTGAGTCTCTGGAAGTCCCTGGGGTCTCCTTATCTGTCCAGATGGGAACTTCTCTTGTCCCGATGGGAGTTCTGAGGCAGTATGGAAGCTCTGGTCGGGTGGGAGTTCTGGGTCAGATGGTAGCTTGGGGCTCTGGTCCAAATGGGATTTTAGGTGGGGATGGGAGCTGGGGGTGGGTCTCTGAGTCTCAGAATGTGGCTGGGATCTCAGACAGATAGGTGTGGGGGCAGGGTGTGGAGATTTCAGGGTCTGTCTGCAGTCTTGGAAAAGGGCCCTTCCTGCAGGGCCCGCCAAATGGTCAGGAACTGAGGCCAAGTTGGGCAGGTCTTCCTGGGATGGATGGTGCCCAGGGGTGGGACCTAGAGGCGAGTGCCTCTCTACCTATAACCCCAGGCACTCACCTCTGGTCCAGATGGGAGTTCCAGGGCAGAATCGAAGCTGGGGGCTGGTTTCTAAGTCTCCAGAAGTCGCTGGGGCTTGGCAGATGAGTGTGGGGGCAGGGTGTGGAGGTTTTAGGGTTCACCAGATGGTCTTGGAGAGGGGAAACCTTCCTAGTGGGTATGAGGGGTCCTGTCCTATGGCCAGAACCTGAGGCCCAGTTGGGCAGGTCTTCCTCCAAATGGCTGGTGCCCAGGGCTGTGACCTAGGTGGGGGCCTCTCTGTGTCTGACCCCAGGCACTCACCTCTGGTCCAGGTGGGAGTTCCAGGGCAGGATGGAAGCTGGGGGCTGGTCTCTGAGTGTCAGGACGTGACTGGGGTCTCTGGTAGATGGGTGTGTGGGCAGGGTGTGGAGGTTGTAGGGTTCACCGGAGTGTCTTGGAAAGGGAGAACCTTCCCGGTGGGGTTTGAGGGTCCTGCCCTATGGCCAGAACCTGGGCCCAAGTTGGGTAGGTGTTCCCTGGAATGGCTGGGTGCCCAGTGGTGGGACCTAGGTGCGGGCCTCTCTGGGTGTGTCCTGATTCTCTGTCTTTCTTAATATGCAAATTCTTTGTGACTTTCATTCAGTCTTTTTGATTATATTCAGTTTCCTCATCAAGCTCTGCCCACATCCACCTTTGCCCCACCAATACAATTACAATTTTACTTCTGTTCCCATCAACTCCACTTTATGTGGCATTCTTCTTCAGGACAGGACCTTCCTACAGTGTGTCTGACCTACTGGTCTCACATTATTAAAGAACTGAATCTCTACCAGCAATTAGCAATTACAATACCACCTTAGCTAGTGGTGGCACTTTGTGCCAGCCATTGGCTCTTTATGCTGGCATATTATCCATGTCTACGTTTTCACTTGATTTCACAAGTACCATGATTAAAATAAACTCAGAAGGAAAGAGTTTACTCGGCTTTGGTTTACAGTCCATCATTAGGAAGCCAATGCAGGACATCAGGGCAAGAACCAGAGGCAGTGACAGAACAAGAGACCATGGAAGAAGGCTGTCTACTGATTTATTCACCATGCCTTGCTCAGCCTTCCTTCATATCTCACCTAGACCACTTGCACATGTATAGTACTACCCCTGGGAAAAGGAAATCTTGAAAAGGTATGAGAATGGAATTATTTCTTAATCAAAGAATTAAAAAATCAAGTCAGCAATAGCTCCATTTCTCCATGTTCTGTGAGTCCATCTTCAAGCATCAAGTTTTGGAGACTCGCCCAAAGTATTGACAATAGTCTTCAGTGCTTGAAGGTCTATGGGAGTCAATTGGCAAACAATTGAAAATGAGGTGACCAATTCCTGGAACTTGGGCTCCTTGTTAACATGAGGTATCTAGTTGGAGTATTGTCCCCCTAATATAGTGTAACTCCTCAGACTCTGTGACAAGCAGAAATGTGAACAACAGAACAGACTAAGGTCAAAGGCATTACATCCTTAAGAACAGCCAAGGCATAAACTCTTTCCAGTAGAGGTAGTTGTTTAATCTCAAGATGTGATGATGTCTCTAATGGAAACAGCTGGTGTGATGCTAATTTATCCAGAGCAGAGAGGGCACCATCTGTCTAAACATCTTCATCCCTTACCTTGAAAGGACAAGTTTAGCAGGGCTTCTCTTTTTTGCTTTTGTGGATGCTGTGAACATCAGCTGGATGATGTTTTACTGTCTGGCTGCTCCTTCTCTTCATCTGCCTTGTATACTCAACAGAAACCATAAGCACGCCTATGGGACATCATTTCCTGGACTGTACAAGGCAGAAGATAGTGTTGACTGTCTTGTGTTTTCTGTGGGGTCTGCTGGAGAAAATATAAATCTCATAATTAAACAATATGTGTATAGGTAATCACATTATACTATGTATGTAGTTGGTATTCAACTTCATATTTGAACTGAATTTGGTAATGTTACTGTGTCTCTTGATATAAAGTAAGAAATAGAAACAAAAGGAAATAAGAAATAGGAAAAGGGAAATCTTGAAAAAGTGGGAGAATGGAAATATTTTTTAATCAAAGAAGGATTTAAGTACATTATGGCTGGATGTTTTTCCAGAGTGCAAAGGAAGGCTGGCAAACCTTACCACGTTATAAAGTTCTGGGTATGTAAGAGGTATGTAAGAAATGAGATGTAGTTTCTCTCTCCCTCTCTCCCACACCTCTCTCTCTCTCTCTCTCTCTCTCTCTCTCTCTCTCTCTCTCTCTCTCTCTGTCTGTCTCTCTCACCCATGCTTGGGAATCAAGATGTAAGCTCTCAGCTATCCCTACCACCAATGCTTTTAATCCACTGTCATGGACTCAAACCCTCTGGAAACACAAGAACAGTTCTTTTGTTAGGTTCCTTGGTCATGGTGTTTTGTCGCAGCAATAGAGACCCTACCCAAAAAAAGTAATTTTGAATCTTCCTATTACACTGTGTGTTTGTTGCACACATGTGCACATGTCATGGCTTACATGTGGAGGAGATTAGAGAACAAATAAAGAGAGCCAGTTCTTCCCTTCAATCTTGTGAGTCCAAGTAATGATCTTAGGCCTCAGACCACATGGTTAGTTCTATTTTCAGACTTTAAGATATTCCCCTATGCGTTTCCCTTGATTCTGATTGTGGCAGCTGAAGAACACCTTTCTTGACTAGGGAAAGCACTGCCTTTGACCTCACAAACCAGATCAACAGAGTTGGTGTTGCTTTGAAGAGTCATTCATATGGCCTTTGAGCAGGGTAAATTAAGACAGTTTGTGCTGGAATGCCAGGATATGTGTCTGTGATGTTACAATGTCTGGTTAGAAACTCTATAGGTCATAGCAGAAGTGCAGAGATGGGGAAACAGGTCAACAATCTCTTTCTACTGGATCATGTAGAGTTACTGTGAATGTGGCAGTGGTGTGGACATTGGAGAGAACATAGGGAACTATGTCACCCATCTCTGACTTCAGTCTGCATGTCTCAGCAATAGTGTAAGATGGCATAAGTGGAATGTCCTACCCAGTGCTAGAGACTGAGCTACAACTCTGACCAAACAGGCAGGTATGGCCATGGGGGCCTAATGTGGCAAAACTGTCTCTGAGTGTAACCTAGCACTCTCTTGATTGCATGAGATATTGATCCACAGGAGAAAATTCAAGTCCAATAAAACCACACTTTGGCTTCCATCTGTAAACTCCTTTTATTAATAAAACTAAGAATCCCAAGAAAGGATTCACCATCTCCCTTTTGTACTCTAGCAATGATAAAGAGATTACTCCAAATTCCAGTAACAATGTAATATATTCACTAATGAATACATAAATAAGTATATGTACTTTTAAGAATAAAATATTACTGAAAGTACACTATAGATTTCTGAGCCTCTCCATCTTTATCTGTGGCTCCCATTAGCTTTTGATGCACATCCTCTCATTATATGAGATAAAAGAGCTCCCCAAAACAAGCAAATCCCTCCAGGACACAGCTATTGAAGTTATAGATAGCCAGACCTGCTGGATTGCATGAAGGGACTGGTCCTATGAAACAATAACTACTGGATCTCCATTACCTGGGGAAACAGCAGGATATCCAAGAATTTTGGTGAGTGTACTGGCTGGTTTTGTGTGTCAACTTAACACAAGCTAGAGTCATTAGAATAAGGAGACTCAGTTGAGGAAAGACATTGAGAAGATCCAGCTGTAAGACATTTTCTCATTTAGTTGATCAGTGGGGGAGGGCCCAGTCCATGGTGGGTGGTGTCATCCCTGGGCTGTTGGTCCTGGGTTCTATAAGAAAGTGGGATGAGAAAGCCATCAAAGCAAGCCAGTAAGCAGCTCTCCTCCATGGCTTCTGCATCAGCTCCCATCTCCTGGATCCTGCCTTGAGTTCCTGTCTGACTTCCTTCAGTGATGAACAACAATGCTGAAGTACAAGCCAAATAAACTCTTTCCTCCCCAACTTGCCTTTTGGTCATGGTGTTTCATTGCAGCAATAGAAACCCTGACTAAGACAGTGAGGGTCCAGTGATGATGGTGAGCCAGAGTCCTTGAATCAGACCTACAACTCATTTCAATGAACAATTTGTGGGTATGGCTGATTGGACAAAACGGTATACTACATGACACACTGCAGCTCCCAATGCCACCAGGAGGTGGTGATGGAAAGACAGAGGAATAAGGTGGGTTTTTGTTTGTTTGTTTTGTTTTTAATTAATTTGGGGGTGTTCTTTTGGCGGAGCATGGTGCAGGGGTAAAGAGTAGATATGGAGAACTGGGGTGGGGGGATGATAAGGTGCATTATGTGAAATTCCCAAAGAATCAATGAAGAATTATGTTTTTAAAAGGAAGAAAATAAAACATATACTATCAATTGAATTAAAAAAAAAAAGTCCGAAGTTCAGAGTCTCCCCTGAGACTCAAGGCAATCTCTTAAGTATAACCCACTGTAAAGTCAAAATCAAGAGCAGATCACATACTTCCCACATACAATGCAAAGATATACATTACCAGTTCAAACAGGAAGAAAGGGAGCATAATGAGGAAATACTGGACCAAAGCAAGACTGAAAACCAGCTGAGTAATCTCCAAACTGCCTCTCCATGTCAAAGCACTTTTTGGATCTCCAACTCCATTTGACATGTTGAATACAACACACTTCACTTTGGGGCTGATTCCATGTTTATTATTCGGCTTTACTTGGCAGATATCCCATGATTCTGGCATCTTCAATATCTTGGATTATCCAAAGCAATCCAGGCTTTACCTTCATACCTTTAGATACTGGCCTTGGTGGGTGTCTATACAGAGAAACCCTAGACATCTTCTTGGCCTCAGAGGCTTTCATTAGTCCTGGAAGTAGATTCTGTAACCCCATTCTTGAATCCTTGACTCTAAAGTCAAAACCACATGGCAGAAGCTGCCAAATTCTTTTGCTTGCTGGAGCTGCAACTTGGCCCCCTCCTTCAAATACAGTTCACAAGCTTTCTGCTTTCAGTTCACTACCTAAACTTAGCTGTACTAGAACTTGCTCTGTAGACCTGGCTGGCCTTGAACTCAGGTATTTGCCAGACTCTGCCTCCTGAGTGCTGGGATTAAAGGTGAGTGCCATCACACCAGCTCTAATCTTTTCTTTGATTCCTTTTCACAAGTTGGAAGCTTACCTGGATGGAATAATGCCCTGAGGTCACTACTCCCTTGATTCCATTTAGCACCAGGATTTTCCTTGTACTCTTTATTTTTTTTGAGCACCAGAATTGACTCCATTATAGTTCCTGGTGCTCCTTTTCTCCCCAAACCATACAGATTATATTTTTCCTTTCTCAGCTTGCTCCTTTTCATTATATGTTTGCATAAGCATGAACACTAATAACCAAGCAACTCAGTCAGTTTTAGGCTGCCTTAAATTCTCTGCCAAAGTTTTTAATCTGTAACTCTTCAATTTAGCTTCACATAGATATTGTTTTGCACAATGACAGAGAGAAGCCACATTCTCTGCTAAAATAACACAAGAATATTGTCTTGATCACATACTAGTATTCTCCTCTGAAACCTCTTAAGCCAGACCCACAGTTCAAATCATCATTAACTCAATCGTAATCCATGCGTCTACTAGTATGGCCTATTAAGGCCCATTTAAAGCACTCAGCTGCTTTCCTAGTCCAAAGCCCCAAAGCCCACATTCCTCCAAACAAAAGCCTAGTCAGGCCTATCACAGTAATAAACCAGTCCCTGGTACCAAGTTCTGTTTTAGGATTTCAATTGTTGTGAAGAGACACTATGACCACAGCAATACTCACTAAAGGAAAACATTTGCATTGGGTCTGATTACAGTTCAGAGGTTTAGTCCCTTGTCAACATGGCAGGGAGCATGGTGGCATGCAGGAAGACATGGTGCTGGAGAAGGAGCTGAGAGTTCTACATCTGGATCCTCAGGCAACAAGCAAAGAGAGAGACACTGGTACTGGCTTGAGCAATTGAAACTCCAAAGCCCAACCCCAGTGACACACTATCTCCAACAAGGTCACACCTCCTCCAACAAGGCAACACCTCCCAAAAATGCCACTTCCTAAAAACACCCAAGGTGCCATTTTTATTCAAACCCCCACAGCAGCATAGAGTTGATTTTTGAAAAGCACTTGCCTATGTATGCCTTCTGTTTGCCAGTCTCCCTTTCTATCCAGAGGGAGGCAGGTTCCTTGTCTTTGTCATTGAAACTTACCAAGGAAGGCTGGCATCACTAAAATGAAGACCTGAAACAGATGGAGGGGATTTATCTTCTGGCATTTCTCATTATTTACACTGGAAGAGAGAAAAGGGAACAAATATGAGCAACAATACAGTCAGAAAAGGGCAGCAGATATTAAGGTACTTATACATAGCAATACCCACTCCAGCCTGTGTGTGAGTAAGGGGAGACAATATAAATGACAGGAATCCCAAGTAGGTTTAATTTTCCATGATCTAACAGTAGATTCTATAGAAAATCCCTTAAAACAAATTCATGGAGGGCTAGAGAGTTACCTCCATAGCCAAGAGCATATATTAATCTTCCAGAGAACTTGAGTTTGTTGCCCAACACCAGTATCAGGTGACTCACAGCTGTCTATAACTCCTGCTCCAAAGAATCAAACTCCATCTTCTGGCCTTCTTAGGAAATGCACTCATGTGTACACATCCACACTCAGTCACACACATACACATGCAGAAAAGCTTGAGACAAACACAACAAACTGATGAACTAGGTTCTTTGTGACCTAACTTTTATCTATGAACTCTACGGGTTTGATTATAAGCTTTGAAGACTGCCAGAGGTCATGAAGGCAAGAAGTGTTAGAACCTGATTAGCACAGAAGCACCTATATCCCACATAACAATCACTCAGTGTTGATACACCCTAGTCTCCACCCCAGGACCCAAAGTACAGTATGCAAAAGATGTGTCAGTTTCTGGGAAAATACTGGGAGCCATAAAATATCGATTCCATTTGAAAAAATAGTTCCCCATCATGAGGACAGCAGATCATTCAAGTACTTTACAGAGAAAGTGAGACCATTTGAATCACACACACACACACACACACACACACACACACACACACGTATATAGCAGAGAAAAACTGTGGAGTGTCAAGTTGGTATCTGTTGCTCAAAATCCAATAGGTCTCATAATAATAAACTTGGAGCCAGATATTGAGGTAAATGCTGAAAGATCAGAGAGACAAAGGAGCAAGCCACTGCTACGTTTCACCTTTCCAACAGATTATGCATAGAAGAACACATGCTCCAATAACACATGGGAGCATGAATTCCATCGTTCATTTCCTGTCTTAGGTTGAAAGAAGGCAAAGAAAACTGACCCGTCTTTGGCTACCACTCTCTGGTATCATGAGTTAGGAGAGTGTGTGGAGTATTACTCTATGAGGTTTTGAGCCCAATTTCCATAGTGAGTTCACAAACAGCTTGAAAACTATAGGCAAACAGATTATGCCTAGAAGAACACATGCTCCAATAACTACAATGCTACTTAAGAGTGGAGTAAATGATGACAATAATGGATTAGCCTTTTTCTTTTTTTTTTGTTTTGTTTTATTATTTTTACATTTTTTTTCATTATATTTGTGTTTTAATTTTACACATCAGCCATGGGTTCCTCTGTCCTCCCCGCTCCCGCCCCCACCCCCACCTTCTCTTCATCCCCTCTCCTCCATTCCCATCTCCTTCAGGGCGAAGACACCCCTGGGGATTCATTTAAACCTGGTGGATTCAGTACAGGCAGGTCCAGTCCCCTCCTTCCAGGTTGAGCAAAGTGTCCCTGTGTAAGCCCAAGGTTCCAAATAGCCAGCTCATGCACTAAGGAAAGGTCCGGGTCCCACAGTCTGGGTGCCTCCCAAACAGTTCAAGCTATTCAATTGTCTCACTTATCCAGAGGGCCTGATCCAGCTGGGGCCTCCACAGCCTTTGGTTCATAATTCATGTGCTTCCATTTCTTTGGCTATATGTCCCTGTGCCTCTCCAATCTTGGTCTCAACAATTCAAGCTCTTACAGTCCCTTCTCTTTCTCGACAATTGGACTCCTGGAGCTCCACCTGGGGCCTGGCTGAGGATCTCTGCATCCACTTCCATAGTTATTGGATGAGAGTTCCAGCACGAATGTTAGGGTGTTTGGACATCTGGTCACCAGACTAGGTCAGATCAGGCTTTCTCTCAACCATTGCCAGCAGTCTACAGAGGATGTATCATTGTGGAATTCTGGGGACTTCTCCAGCACTCTGCATATTCGGAATAGCCTTTTTCAATTGTTCCAAAATTCCTTTAGCTGTATAGCCACATCAAAATCCAATTTAGCCTTTTTTTCATTTCTGTTACCTCTTGATGTAATTTAGTCAAGCCTAAGGATTCACTACATTCATGTCAAATTCTTTTAACATGTGCCTTAACTCTTTCCCATCCAACAGTACTCTCATTATATATAGAAGATGTAACACAAATCCATGTATAATTAGCATGACATTTTAATGTTATGCCCAGATTGCAACCCCAAAGAGACCACGAAGACTAAGGATGTCCAGAATGCAACAGCAAGGTTTATTCTACAGATATAAGCCTAGGCAGGGAACTCATTCCTACACCCAATACAGTGAGGCAGGGAGGAGTTGCTCTTTCTTTGTGAGGCTAGTCTTTTAAAGGCAAAACCCTCAAAATTCATTTTCCCACAACCCCCCTCCCTCTTGCTGGTTAGTATCAGTTCTTTTTTTTTTCCAGTCTTTCATCTTTCATCTGTTCAGCAACTATGTCAAGAGCTGTCTCTGGAGTTGGGATAATTTACGGCCAATTAGTCCTACCAGGTGGCCGAACATCCTGACTTTGTAGTGGATATCACCATCTGGGAGCCTGAACTGGCCTGAGCTTTATTTACACTAAGATATCCTGGTTTAAGCTTCTCTCTGTCTGTAGGGAATAGAGTGGGGTCTGACTGAGGTTTTACATTAAATGTACCCTAGTTTTCAGGCTTTGGAGCTCATCTCCCAAAAATTGAACCACCTTATTCAAGGCATTCAATTTACGTTCCATTTTCACACCTATATATTTCTGTGTTTCCAATGTCATAAAAACATTCTTAGATAATTGGTTAACAATCCCTGTTGTCTGAATGCACTGAGACAAAGCCACTGAAGCAACCATAGTAGTTGCAAGCATGGAAGTTGCAAGAGCTGCAATTCCTGCTATAATTAATCTAACAACAGGCTCTTATCTACCTAAAGCTTTTTTGATCTCTTCAATCACTTGTAACATTTTATTGTCAAATCATGGATCATTTCCATACATTGGCAACATTACAAAACAAGGTTGTTTTAGCACTATTACATGAGTATGATTGTTCACTTGAGAAATACAATTAGTCAAAATGCAATTAAAACATAATACATTAAACACAGAACCATTCAGAAAAATATTTACCTCTTCAACTAAAAGAACATAGGTCAATTTAACACAAGCTAAAACAGTCCCAATCAGAGGACAGGCAGATTTTGAAGAACTAGAATGGCCTGCCACTGTCCCCATGGCAGCAGCAAGTTTCCAAACATAAGTTTGTGAAAATCCCATACTGGAAGACCAAATTCCAGCTGACAGTCCTTGATCCCAAGATTCAGCTATGGACACAGGATAAGAGTCATTATAATCATCTTGATTTCCAAACCAGCCAAGAATATCTTGTTGTATCCCTGTGATGTTGCACTTTAAAGGAACAATGTCAGTATATCATCTCCATAACAAAGTTCTGACAGACACTTGCAATTATTTTGTGTGTGGAGGAAATCATTGAGAAGTTAAAGTATTACTTATCCAATTACCTTGGTAAGCAATAACTTTGTATAATGGGTACACTGTTTATCATGTCCCATTATTTGTTTTAAAAACACCCCAACACATCCCTCCAAAGTAATATTTTTTTTTTCAAAACATACAGGGATTCCTTTACCATATCTAAAATAAGAAAAATTGCTAGCAATTGGTAATTCTTGATTGGCAGTTCGATTTAATAGCCAGGTATCATTGACTGCAACCACAATCTCCTTTCTTTCTCAAATCACAGGATGTAACACAGGGAGATGAGGAACATAGGCCCAACAGGTCTCACTCTGGCACCTCTGGATGGCCATTAGCGACATCACAACCACATTCCTCTGTTCCACATATCACACCAAGTGCTCAGGCAGCCAACGAGCTTCATTTCCTTCCTGAAAAAAAAAAAAAACCCACAAACATGCCCTCATCCCCATATTAAAACATGATTGGGACCCTTCCATAAACCAGTAGATGGATCTTTCCATTTGACCTGAGCAAATTTTGTGGTGGTACCTTCATGCCAAAGCCAATCAACTGCAGTTTTTCCAGCAGCACCCACATTTTAAAAGTTTAAAACAAATAAGACATGATTCACTGCATTATGTGGTGACTGAGGGTATAACTCCCCCATTTTAAATTTTTGAAGCTGCATCTGGAGACTGCCATGGGCTCACTCAACAATACCTTGTCTCTGAGGATTATAAGCAATTCCTGTTTTATGCTCAATTTGCCATTGAGAACAAAATTGATAAAAAGCTTTACTAATATATCCATATCGTTTATTAATTTTAATAACTTTTCATATCCTCATATGAGAAACATTTCAGGCAATGAGCAATTACATGTTTGGTGGCTTCACCAGAATGTGCACTGGCCTTCAAAAATCCTGAATAAGTTTCAATTGTCACATACATATATTTACATAGGCTGTTTTTCCATCAGAGGAGCCATCAGTAAAAACTAAGTCAGTATCCTTTACTGGAGTTTATGTTACTACTTTAGGAAAAATAAAAGAATGCATCTGAACAAATTGTAATAATTGATCAGCAGGAAATGATTATCAATTTGATCTCAAAATTAAGAATCATTAATCAACTTGCTATTTAGTAAATGGAACATTTGTTACATTTGGTTCCTTTCCAAACTACCTTCCAGACTCAAGCCTATTCCAATTTACTGTAGCTGGTGCTTCTGGTGGCGATCACCTGACAAAACTGTTAAGGTCCATCATTGCAATTGGACTCTCTATGGAACTGTAGCTCTGTCATACACTTATTGACTCGGCTGTTTCCTATGATCCCTTCATGTCTTTAAGACCATTATCATCTGGGTGACACTTAAATTACAAAGTTTAACTGCCAGAGCATCGTGCATTTTTTGTGTATAAAAGCATTTTACTGCAGCTTTAATATTTTATTAAATAAGCATTGTTTTTAAATCCATTTACAAACCTTATTTTTATGACATGAATTATCATGTAGGAATCTATCCCAATTCAAAGCACTTGAGGCTTTTTGCCTCCTTTGTGGCTGCATTCCTTCTGAGCTACTCCTGGCCTGGCTCCAGAGAGTAGCAGGAAGCACTAATCCACCCTTTGTTTCTCTTATTGCCCTATGTGAATCTTGTCTGAGAGTCTCCCAAGGATCAAAGGCCTATGCAAAACTTGGTTCAGGAAACCCAGAAAGCCATGGTACCTGAGAAATTGAGGAATCTGCAGTTGGCATTGTATCTTAGGAAGATCCTTTCAGGTTGCTTTGAACATATGGAAATTAATTGACTAAACTGTAGATAGAGAGAAAATAAAAATGACCTGGGCAAAGGGAAATTGCTTCAGTCCTTAGAGGCTGGACCCCCTGCAGCTGAGAAAAGCTAAGTTCATTCTTAAGATGCCTCTGAGTCTTCTTCCCACAGATTTGAGAGAACCCACACATCTTTAGTGCAACACTCCTTAGTCTAAAAGGAGATACAATGAACAGAGCACTCATTAGGTCTAAGAGAGGTATTCTTTAAACTTACTTAAAGATTGCTGCCACCCGCATGGCTGCCCACTTCATGATGGGGTCACCAGCCAAGATGGAGGAGGGCCGTGTGGTTGCTATTTAAAATTAAACAATAGTTACATGCACACATATACACAGTTGGATCCAACTTTTGTACAAACCCATACAGAGTTAAAGCTAGCTTATGTTCACATATATAGAGTTAAATCTAAGTCACATACATGTCCGCATACCTACACATGTATATATTTCCATTTTAAACATAAACATTTTGTGATGAAGAATCATTAGCTATTATTTAAAAGGAAGAAAACCAACTAGAATCAACCTATATCATTAAATCATGAATATATTTTACAGTTTCCTTAAAATTTAGCATAGTTCATATCAGGCATAACATTTCAAACAAGAACAGAAGATATATATATATATATATATATATATATATATATATATATATATATATATTTGCATCAATATATAAAAACCTGTATCAATGTGAAACACTTGAGATAAGCAGTAAATTTTCTGCTCTTAACCAATAATAATTTGTAACCAATTCTCTTAAAAGCTGACAAGTATTTGTAAGTCATTGAACTGAAGTGACCAAAATCCATATTTTTTTTCTTTTCCTGTGGAAGCAAAAGCATACGTTTTCCCAAACATAGTGTATCTTTGGCTTCTATTCTAAAGTCAAAGCTTTTCAAAGTATGCAGGCTGGTAATTGAACATACTTCTTTTCAAGCAGTATCAGGCTAGAGAAGGGTTAAGGTGGGAAGATGCTGGCCAGTAGAAGAGACCTTGATGTTATCACAGTGAAGAAGAACTTAGCTCAGGAAGGAAGAAAGTGGGAGTGGTAGGCAAAGAGTGTGTCCTTGATTGCCAGTGTTTCTGTCAGGTCATCTGTAGCTCCCATCTCTGCCCTTTCTGCACCAAGTGCATGCATCCCCACCCTCTGTGAGAGCCACTGGCTGGCTGCAGGCCTCTCTTGCAGGCCAAGACCAGCCTTGCCCATGCTGTGGGCCTGATAGCAAGAGAGGTACAGAGGGAGGTGTCCCTTGCCATGCCTCTCTCTTCTTCTCTTCCAGGAAAATGAAGGAGGTTAGTAGACAGAAACAAATAACAGTAACACGAACAACCAGGTACCAGTACATCAGCACTGAGAGGATAGCCCACTTGTGGCTAGTAAGCTCATCTCAGATCAGTCAGCGAGACTCAGTCCCCTTAAACACATGGAACAGAACAGTAGCATAGTAACAGTCAGAACACAGACGAAGGCAGAGAGTGCTCACATTTACATTTACTGGCTGGCTGTGAACAGATCTGAGAGTGAGACACCTCGCTAACCACTTGCAGTCATGACCCACTCAACCTCTCCAGAGGAGCCATTCATAGCCAGGAGTGGAAGAGAGAGAGAGAATCTTCATCATGATACTTAGCAGCCTTTTCCTCTAATTCTGCCTCACTACCAGGATCTAACTGGTCATTATCATCAGATAACTTTGTGAAAGCATCCACCACATAAAGTGGTCCCTCTGGCAGAACACAAGATTTAGTTTCAGTTTTACTTGATTTGGTGAATGCTCCCTGTCTTTCAGGACAGAAATCTAAGCTATCCTGAATAAGTGTCCAGAGACTAAAAATATCTACTGGATTTTTTTCTGAACCAAGCTTAGCATAATACTGCTGTATTTTTATTTCAATATTCCCCCAAATATCTGCATCCAAAACCAAGGACAAATCTTCTCTATAAATTCTAAAAATTTCCACAATTGTTGATATTCTGCTTTGGCACCTCTGACCTAGAGTATATCTAAGTAAATGAACAAACAGCTGTCTACTACTTCTTTGGCTCATGCTTATATTTACATTTTTCCTCGAGTTACTCTTCATTTATATTTACCCTGTGCAATTGCTTTAACAATGCATCTGCTTTTAATTATATTACAATCACTCCAGAATTACTCACCACACTTCCACTATTTTTGAGTGTACTCATTTTGCTAAGGTGGTAGCCTTCACAGTTACTTCCCAGTATTCAGCACCAAGGTCAGGCACCACTTGTCGGAGCCAGCCAAGGAGTTGACTATGGTAGCTGAGTGGGGCATGAGGCTGAGGGAAAAAAAAAACAGAGACAGAAGAATAGACAGAGACAGAAGATCAGTGCCAGGAGGACTTCTGGCCAATACCATGCAAGCCCTGAGTTTATTTCACTGCTAACTTACATACAAACTGAAAGACTGAAATATAACAAAACACAGGTGGTCTAGCTTGTCCTTGAATCAAGGAACAGGCAGTTTTGTTATCTCAAACATGTGCCACCTGCTAACATCAGCAGCCTGCCTAGAATTGGGCATTTGCTAAATAATAATTCTTTCTCTCAAGCTAATTGGGTCTTTCTCACAGCCCCTGTACTTTTCCCAGGAGCCTGATCAGAGCTTTCTCACAACTTCTGAAGAGACTAGAACAAGCAAGCTTCCAACTCTTTTGGGTTAGAATGGACTTCAGATTCAAACTGAGTCCCTGTGGGAGACTATGGGCCCCCACAGTGGGCACCCCCTATAAATAGCCATAAAGTAAAAATGAATATTAATATTTTTATGTTTGTTCACTGCAGTTAGTAGCGCAAGTAAGATTTTGAATTTCATCACACTGACAGCTGTAACCACATCAGGTCAATAGACTTCAGGGCTCTGCTGACTTTGGTCATTCACAGGCAGTAGAAAATTTTAGTTAGATGCTTGATTTTAATAGTCTGAGACAATAATCTTGTGACTGTTGAGGCCACTGACAGATGCAGAATGACAGCTTAACCTCCTCACTGCTCTGACACTTCCTGTCTCCTTATGATTGGCAGGTGTCTTTGATAGCTGGAAGAACCGTTTCACCATGGCCCAGAGTGAAGCCCTTGACAAGGTCTATCAGGAAAAGATGTTGAGTTTGGATCCAGGTCTTTTCCCCTGGTCCTGAGATTTTAAATCTCTTAAGGTTCCTGAGCATGAGCTGCATTTTCCTTTTTCCTCTTTACTCCTGTGACAAGCAGTTTGCCTCACTCAATAGAGAAAGAAGTGATATTTTCCAGTGCTTAACTCCCACTTGAGTCTGAGGCCAAGACAGCAAGGCACATCCCTCATAACTAAAAATGAAATGACATGCAATATATGTAGCATTAATAGAAATTTCACCTTTGGAATCTTTCGTGATAACAATAGATAGATTCTATTTTGTTCAAAGGGGTAAGTAAATACAGATGGATTCTTTATTCATCTTACGTCTAATGTGTTGAGTTAGAAGGAGGAGACCTTATAACCCATTAAGTTGATGTTTAAGGCACATGGGTTTAGTCAGTTTTAGACCAACCTTCAGCAGAGCACAATTATATACAAGAGAACTGAAGGTCGTAGATAACTCAGCCACTGAGTCAATCAGATCCTGACCAGAAATCATTTCACATCAACAGAATAATTATAACCTAACTCTTAACATTAAAATCAGTGAGTACTATGCCTGACTAAAAGAAAAAAAAAGATGTTCAACTCATATTTGTGGAATACAATATTTTTAATGGTATTAGTCAAGCTGTTTTCAGGGTTGGTATTTTTTTTTTTTTTTTGAGACAGGGTTTCTCTGTGTAGCTTTGCGCCTTTCCTAGAACTCACTTTGTAGACCAGGCTAGCCTCGAACTCACAGAGATCCGCCTGGCTCTACCTCCCAAGTGCTGGGATTAAAGGCATGCAGCACCACCGCCCGGCTAGGGTTGGTATTTTTAAAGACTGGTTTTCAATGGTTGAAGAGCACAGAACAAGGATCCTTAGGATCTCTCAAGATCAACAGGAAGGGAGAAATAGTGGGGAAGCTGACAGCCAAAACTTCACCTGTGTGCCTCAACCAAAGACGAGAGTCCATTAAAAATGTCTGACAGATGATACAAATAAAATTTAGGAGGTACAAGCTAACAAATGTGACCACCAGCATCAGGATGGTTTTGGTTGCTCTGGTCTCAGCATGGCCTCTGTGGTCCTGACTGGGAGTGAGGATGTGCTGTGTTCGCTGGTGATGTCTGTGGAGGAGAAGCACCATGGAGACACTGGTCCAGGCCATGATGCTGATGAATGTGGCATCATGGGCAAAACGCAAGAACACGATGACTACACTGAAACCAGATGTGGAACAGAGAAACTTGCTTTTAGAAACAGTGTCATTGCATGTTTTCAGTGGACCAGTGACTGTCATTGAAATGTAGACATTATTTAAGATGCTGAACAACCAACAACTGTAACAGGAATAATTCACCAAATTTGGGACCCTTCCTCTAAGCATGATCCAACCCCAGTTACCAGGAAGAAGAGTGACACACTGATAGGTACTCAGGACACACATGGAGCACAAGTTTATGCTTCGGGACACCAGGCGAATGAAGTACTCAAGTCTACACTTGAGGTCAGTCAGAGGATTCCTTGGAGCAAAAGCCATTACATTGTTTGGAAACCCAGTGACGAGAAGAATCAAGGTACTGGCCACAGCTATGTGGCTGAGAATGACCTGTTTGGGCTCCAGCCGAATGCCAGTCAAGACTGGAGAGAAGTTATGGACAAACAGAATGATGTTGGCCACAGTCCCAACCACAACCTGGCACAGCAAGACCATCTGAAGAGCCACTTCCTCAGTGGTTTTCAAGGCTGTCTTATGAGCAGACATGGAGGGAGTGTCACCAGACGATGGAGTGGTGGTCAGGTGAGACAGTTCTGTCCTCAAGGCTTTGTTCTATTCTCCAAGCTTACCAATTGATTTGGGGTGGTTTGTTCTCCTGAGAAGGGGGACACTACTGTATCGTACTATAGGAGCTTTGCCTAGAAGACAAAGCATGGACATTAACTCAGAATAAAATTTTGTGCTGATTGAATTCCTCCTGCCTGGAGATGGAAGTTGTGTGGATCCTGTAATTCTATCATTACTGGTCAAAACACAATGACACACATTTTCACACCCTATGGGCTTTGTATATGAATACAGGAAAGTGGCTGGCATGAGCACACGGTTCCTCATCACTATTCAATACAACTTCCTTAAGTTATAGTAATGTATTAAAAATAAAGGTTTATAGGCTACCAATAAAAGTTGTATAGCTGAATGTAGTAGTGGGAAATCAATTTGTTGACCTTTGAGAAAATTTTATACTACGCATTCACATAACAGAATACCAATTATTTCTGATAAAGCCACTCGTGTTCTGATCACACAGGTTTATCTGTATATCCTCTATACAAAAAAAAAATCCCCATTTGCTAATGACTCGTTTATTCACAATTTTAACTATCTTAATTGTCATTCTAAGCAGTCAGGTCCCAGAAACTGCACCAGCTCCAGCTCCCCTCAGGCACATTTAAAATCACTACACAATCACAATTATACCCTGTGCAAGCCGATGCCTGGTCTGCATCTCAGTTGGTTATATGTTGTTCATAGGAACACTCAGCCTCCATGCATCAGCAAAAACCTACCATCCCACATACAGATGTCACACCAAGTGCTATTTTCAGTTGAATGCTAATCCATGCAACAGACATTTCTTTGAGAAGAAAACAAAGCATTGGCCTATGTTAATTAAACTGCAGACTTCCACAAGAAACAATGAGTTGGCTTCAGAAGAGAATGAACAGTGAAGAAGGAAGAAGGGAATTTTAAGAAATCTGTGGTTGAAAGAACCCCACCTTCAGAGCCACAGCAAGGATGAGGATGCTCACAGGATGAAGGCAGCTCCTGAGCACAGTTCCTGTTGAAGCATATCTCAGAGTGCCTCGCCCACTGAAGACCTTCTCTGTGTAGCTCTTGGCCTGAGAAAGAATGCAAGGAACTTACCTGTTCCTTAGTTTCCTGGCAAAGCCATGAAGGGGACCCAGAAGAGTCCAGGTTTCCAGTGATTATAAAATAACAGCGTACCTGGATGTGGCATCCCTCAGAGAGCTCATTACTGTGTCATCTGTGGTGTCTGAGAGATTGTCTGCATGGAAACTTTGGGATACCTCCAATGAAGGAAAACTTTGAGCAAATCTCCTGTTTTACCTTCTGGTGATTAATGATGGAATCTAGAAGTTTGTTAGATCTTAATGAATAGCTGGGCAGAAATTAGAAAAAAGTTTTCATGTTTCCTTTGGGAGAATCTAAGTTCTGAATTGGTCTTGTAGTCAGGTGTGAATTGCTGTACTCAAGGGTAGTTCAAGGAATTCGTTATGTGTATTTCCAGGGAGTACTTTCCTCCATATTAGTTCACTCTTGCAAGATCATGCTGACACCAAGTCCTTCCAGAAAGTTATCAACATGTTGTTTGGAGTCTGTTATTCTTCAGGATTATTTCATTCCATATTTTCCCATATGTGTCCCAGGACATTTAAGTCTGACAGACTGATTAACTGAAGTCATTGTTTCCCTCCCAAGTCCCGGGGTTACTCCATTTGTTTTCATGTACACCATGACTTGTTTTCGGAGACACTCATGAATTCTGATCAGAGGCCTAATAGACTATGTTAGTATCTGGAGAATCTGCTGTGGAGAGAAGCAATCCTGGACATACAGGCAAAGATACAAATTGAGCAACACTAAGAAGTAAATAGATCCAACCACATTCATTGTTGCTCTAGGTTTAATAGAAAACTAGAGACTTATTTTTTATTTTCAAGTGGTGTAAAGTAAAAACTGCTGTGATAAATCCAAGAATTGAATCTTCTAAACCTTTATTAATATTCAGACCAGCAGCAAGATTGTCTCAGGTACAGTTAAAGAACATTTACTTGGATGTGTAAGAAGCAAACTATCATTGCACAATATTTTTCCTAGGGAACACACCAGTATTTCCGATATATATATATATATATATATATATATATATATATATATATATATATATATATATGACACAAAAGGGAGAATAATATATCCTTTATTGAGTTGGTACCTTATGCTGGTCTAGGAAAAGCATATATATCTCTGTTTTCAATTGTAAAATTTGCATTGGCCAATTGACAATTACACATGGAATATTAGCCTCACAAATTCATATTTAGATATGTGGAAATTTTTTGAATACCAACAAATATATTATAGAATTTTTCATTGTGGGAAATCCTGTTTATTTGAATATGAACATCCATAATAAAATATGCTATGATTCCATTGGTAATGTTGTTTTACAGATGAATGCACTGAGGGTGAATTAAATGAAGACACCTGAGCACATTCACAAAAGTAAGAAGTGACAGAGACTAGATTCTGTGTCTCCAGAATGCTACACTACTGTTTACTGCATCAGTTAGTATTTGCTTTAAAACATTTTTCTGATATCCTTTTTTAATGTTTTTAAATTCTCCTTTCATATATTATGTCCTGAATGCAGTTTATTCTCCAGGGAGGAAGGGGATAGTAGAAGTGTGTTTTTCATGTGGAATAACCTTAAAAGTCAGGAATTTAATAAGGATCATGGAAAAATGAAGGGATAGGAGATATAATACAGAGAAATAAAGGATTAAAGAAGAGTAATTGGACATGAAGAGTTAAATCTGGGTGTGTGGAGGAGCGAAACATAGAGAAGGGAATATGGACATGGATAACTAACCCTAAGTGTCTTTTGAAAAACAGTACAGATATATACTAGTGTAGGAGCATCCTATAATCTGTACACATGCGTATTTCAAAAGAGTTTTAATGAAGTTACACTATATTAGGTGGACAGTAGCCCAACTAGAAATCTCATGCTGAATAATGTAAGTCCCAATTCCAGGACTGGTTATTTCTGTTTCAGTTGCTTGCTAATCAACTCCCATAGACCCCCCAAGTATCACAGGCCATTACCAATAAATATTGCTGGCATCTCTCCAAAACTTGGTGGTTGAAGACATCACATACTGGACTCACAGAACATGGAGAAGTCAAACTGACCCTTACCTTGAAGATTTGTATACCACCCATGTGTCTGTAGGTGGTATAAGAAAGAAGGCTGACAAAGTTATGTGGCGTGCCCAGATTTCATAGTCTTGGAAGGTGATATGCAAAGTCCTTGAGCAGAAAGAAAAGCTGCCAGAAATCCCATCCTATTGTGAACCTTGCAAGCTACAACGAAGTCTGGCATAATGAGACTGGGGCAATTGTGACATGAATGTCATGGGAGAAACCAGCCACTTTCCTATTCGATCTAAGTCCCAGTCCATGAGCTAGAACTCATAAGTGGCACTGTTTATAGGACTAAGAACATGTGGGCCAATGGATAGTAGAAGAGAATTAGACACTAATGCTCTGCTTAATGGACAGAACAATGAAACATTTCCTAATGACTTATTACTAGACCTGTAGATCAATACGTATCTCAGCCCTCATCAGAGAAGCTTCTTGGAGTAGATGTCAATTAACACTGGAGTTGTCAACTGGTTAGTATGAAGACAATATGAACCTGGTTTGCTCAGTCAGATCCACATATCATTCCATTTGCCACCAAGGCTTCAAAGTCTTCATGGAGTATGGAGTAAGCAGAATTTTAGGGCCAGAGGTAGTTGATAACGTCAAGGGAATGGTGTTTTCTGGACACAACAGGGGCAGTTACGGATATTAACCCACCAGGATTGTAACAGAATGGACAATTAGTTTTAGTCAACAGGACAGAAGAATCTAGAGTTTTCTGGAAAGACAACCTCAACTGGGAAAATGCCTTTATCAGATTGTCTGTAGTCAAGTCTGTGGGGCATTTTCTTGACAATAATAACTTGGTAAGGTGTTGGGAGCCATGAGGCCTAGTTTCAGACCAGTATAAGAGTGCCTGTCCAACAGGTCTCCAGATGAGGTAAAAGCCCACAGAGACAGTCTCACTTGGCAAGGACCAGTGGACTTTGGGACAGTATAGGATACTACTGGGCCCATGCAGCCTGCATGCTCTCCTCTCCCTTATAATATTGGAGGTTTTAGTGTCATTTTGTCAATCATGTATGGGACAGATGTGATCATTGCTGGAAATCCCATTTTTCTAAAATATTTTCCCCTAAAATTCTTTGGGAGCTAATACTTCTCAGTTTTCTTGTCTGGGGACGTCAGCTCTCACTTCAGACCCCAGCTGTTCTGATTCAATGTTGATAGGATAGAAGGCAGATCTTCCCTACTTCTGTAAACATGTTTTGAACAGGATTGTTGTTCTTGAAAATGTGTGCCTATGTCAATCACCTTTAGTTTTGCAAAGACAGGATTACCTGGTTTGATATGAGCCAAGCTAACAAAATGTTAAGTGTTGTTTTCAGTTTAAATTTGATTTGATTCAAAGTTGGGAAAAGAACGTATTTGACATATTGTTTTTTGCTGGAGGTTAACATCGGAGGATGGGAAAAACTTGTTTGTCAGTGTGAAAAAACATGCTTGTTTTTGATGTACAAATAAAGATGACTGGAGCTTTTGGGATGGTCACTTGCATGAAACTCATTTGGTGGTCGGATAATTCCTTTCTTTCTTCTGATGACCCTTCCCTGTCACAGGACCTGAACCAGGCTGCAGCTGGACTGTGGCAGTAAGACATTCCCACTTTCTTTCCCACTCTAGAAAAACGTCCAGCCATCTAAACTTTTACAAAGAAATCCTTTTTTTTTTTTTTGCTAAAAGTATTTCCATTCTTGTACCTATTTAACATATTTATTCTCCAACTTATTGTTTCTTTTTCTTTTCTTTCCTTTCTTCATATGTTTAGACTCAGTAACATTAGTAAAGTTAAAGAAAATTTTGATCCCAAACTACTTCTTGCACAGAATGTTATATGTGTGTGTGTGTGTGTGTGTGTGTGTGTGTGTGTGTCTTAGAGTCAGTGTCATTGAGTTGGGCTGTGGATGGGTGACTTTCATTGGAATGAAATATCATTTAAGACACTGAGGAACCATCAAGTGTCAGAGCAAAAACTCAGAACAACCACAAGGTCTGAAACCTAAGGACTTCAATTAGATCATTTGACTTATATGGTTTAAGGGGGGAACTGATTCTTTAAGTGTTTATCGGGGCCACACCTCTCTGTCTCCAGACCCCACCCGTTAAATCTGCCAAACTGCAGCTCCTCCGGACCATACCTACAGCATATTTTTCATCAAGTTGTCCAGTGACCACTACATGGGTACCCTGGCACATGTGTCTACACACACACACACACACACACACACACACACACACACACTGTCAATAAATAAAGTACTAAAGATTCGAAAGGCATGAGCTGGAGAGAGTCTGAAGAATATTTCTTTTAGTGGTAAGACTGGTTGAGGATAATGGAGGAAAAATTAGACTGTTGGACACAATCATCAAAGTTAACCAAGAGGGTGGACAACAGGCATGTTTGTCTTCTAAAATCTCCAAGGAATATACTAATGACCATTTGAAAACAGGTCTTACAACAAGTGTGGGATGCTGGGACATCTGAACCATAACTTCAGTAGCAGCTCCAAAGCCTGATGTGATGTTTACAGTAAACCTGGGGGAACTGACTCACTTTGGGGGTGTCTCCTCACAGATCCTGAGAGGACATGCAGCAGAAGACAGTGGGGACCACAGCTGGAGACACAGAAGCAAAGGAATATGCAGGATGCTTTCAGAAATACTTGATCCTTAAAATTACATTTAACGTGTGATTTCAAGTGTTTACGTGGGGGGTTTTGTGTGGTTTCTTTATCATCACAAGTTTCTGAAAGGGAATTGGAGGTTCTTATTGGAGTTCTTAATGTTGTTAACGAAAGAATTTTAAAATGCATCAAAAAGATGAAGGATGAAATGATTCATGTTGAAAAAAAAGGCATGCTTCTCACAGTAGGGTAATGAACATGTCCTGGAGAAGAGCATGAACTCCAATTAAGCCAGCATGAAATTCAGCACATAATGGAAGACAACTGCCTGGTGAGGTGTGGGTGTGAGGAAAGACTAAAGCATGCCAATTTTAGGGCAAGATTGCTTAGAGCAGAGATAGAAAAATACTTCAGAACAGCTTGGATATGCTCTTGTAAAAAGCCTATGCTAGACATAAGAACCTGGAAAAGTAGAGTATTCTACTTTTTTGAGGGGTGATTTTGAAAAAGGGTTTCTCTGTGTAGTTTTGGTGCGTATCTTGGAACTCACTCTGTAGACCAGGCTGTCCTTGAACTCAGAGAGATCCACCTGGCTCTGCCTCCTGAGTGCTGGGATTAAAGATGTGCACCACTGCCCCTGAAAGGCGATAATTATTCTAACTTCTCTTTAGCATGGCTTAAGATAAGCCCAACTTCTTAGGGTGGTCCTTCCTTCTTGAGGCAGAATACCTCGGCAAGGTGATGGACCCATTAATTTGAATGTTGAGTCTACAATTAGGCCAGAGGTTCTACTCACTAGCTCAGACCATGTTTACCCTTAATGGACTTCACTGTTACTCAAATATACTCCCCTAAGTGGATATCTAAAATGATTGAGGAACTAGATCAGGGATCAGACATCTCAGCCATTTCTAGCATCTGGGATATCTGGAGAGGGTGATGGTGCTCAGGGGTCCACAGACATTCCTGTTTTTAGCTAAGAAAGAAACTGGTTTTTTTTTGTTTTTTTTTTTTTTGTTTGTTTTTTTTTTTTGTTTTTGTTTTTTTTTTACTTTGCCATCTCATTGGGCTGAACTACAATAGTCAATATGTGTCCCCATGTTCTTATCATCCCCCTCTGAATATGTGTGAATTGGTTCTCATTTGAGGTGTGAATGTGCTGCACTCTCTGGCAGTGTCTGTGCAGGAGAAACACCATGGTGACACTGGTCTAGACCATGATGCTTACAAAGGAGATTCATGGCAAACCATGAAAGACCATGCATAATCTGAAGTTAACTCCCTTTTTCAATATGTCCTTGGAGAGAAGGCTCCTATTGTTCCTTATTACTGATGTGGGACATTGAGTATGAGAGAAGGGGGACCCCTCAGAGTGATCTGTCTAATAAATCACAGAAGGACACGGAAGTTCCATTTGTGTTAGAGGTAGAGAGAGGGAAAAGATCCTTGACTGGAGCCTGGGAGGAGATGAGAGTGAATTAAAAGCAGGAGATATAGGAGTGGAGCATCCTAGGCAGGGAACTAGGTGAACCAAGCTCACAGGTTTTCAGCGTCCTCATCAAAGCCTTTGTATTTGTAATGGGGTCACAAGACCATCCATTACACTCCTCAATCATTTTCCTTTGACCTCAGTGGCTGGACTCAACATCTGAGAATTGCTTGGTTACTTTGTGTTGTAGAAAGATTAGATTTAGAGATGTGGTGGTTTGAATGAGATTGGCCCCTGTAGATGCATGTGTTTGAATTCTTGTTCCTAAGTTAGTGAAACTCTTTGAGAAGGTAGACGACATGTGGCCTTGTTGGAAGAGGTGTTGCACTACATTGCAATTTGAGGATTAACAAGTCTCACAACATTCAAAACACAGTGCTCTACATGGGATGTCTCCATATTAACTGAGCAAGGTGCATGTGAGCTCACAGAGACAGAAGCAGCAAGCACAGGGCTTGCAGGAGTCTGCACCATGCCATATCCTCTGCATATACATTTGCCTTTAGATTAGGATTTCTATGTGACTCCTGAATGTGTGAATGAGTGGGTCTCTGATTCCTGTATCTGCTCTTGGGGCTCTTTTATTTCTGTGGGGATGCCTTTCCCAGTTACAATATGATTGCTTTTGTTTTCTCTTAGTATATTATGTTTTGTCACAATTGGTTTTCATCTTTAAAAAGACCATTTTTTCTTAGGAGAGACGGAGTGAATCCAGAAGAGGGGACTGGGTTGAAAAGAAGTATGAGAAACTGTCATCAGAATATAAGGTATAAGAACAGAATCTATTTTCAATCAAAGGAAACAGATGAAAACAGATATATATTATTTTGTATAATAGAATGTTTACTTGGATATTTGTATGTGTACCGCATGTATCCCGATACCCTGAGTGATCAGAAGAGGGCACTGAATCCCCTGGAACCTGAACCACAGATACTGTGAACTGACCCAGGGTCCTTCCTAAGGGAAACAAGCACTCTTAACCGCTCAGTCATTTCTCCAAGGCTGGTATTAATAACCACAGAGCTGGAAAATAAAACCTAATAAAGCCCAATCCATTCAAATACATACTGAGTGGACACATATTTTGTTCTTTTAAGGCAGTACTTGAAAAACTTACCAACAAAAGACCAATACTTGGAGAGAATCCCATTTTTATTCAAAGTATTGAACTTTGATCTTACAAAGATATGATCCCAGATGACATATCAACATCTCACCTTTCACTTCCATTCATAACTTACTCAGACCTTCATAACTTGATCAGGCTTGCCCACTGTCTTCCTGATGCTGGTAAATAATCAGCTATGTTAACCTTTATATACATTTTTTAGCTACAAATATTTTTATTTTAAGACCTTTTCAACAATGTATTTTCCTGTGTCCTGTTTCCTTTTTGTATTTTCTTTCATCATATGATGAAACAGAGCAAAATAGTGAATTAAGTTAAAGAGAAAGTTGGCTCCAAACTTGAAGTGTAACATTATAGCAATAAATTATTATCTCCAGTATACACAGAGTTCAAATATGAAGCATTGTATATCCCTTGCAAACACCATACACAACAGGTCACTCAACAATATTTTCTGCATTGTACAGTCCAGGAAATGTTCTCACATCTGCATGCTTGTGGTCTCCTTGGAGGTAAAATAGCAGATGAATCAAAGCAAAATATCAACCAACTGAAATTGACAAAATCTAACAGAAAAACAAGGAAAAGTCCTGATATAATGTCATCTTGAGGCAAAGGCTGAGGAGTTTAAGACAGATGTTCCCCTCTATCCTGTAGGTGGATGAGCAGCCCATTAACTCTTTCTATTGTAGACATCATTATATCTAGAGATGGACAATAGTCCCCTCTCCTTGAAATAGTTTTCCCCTCATTTGCTATAATGGGAGTGATGTCTTTCCCCTTGGACTGTTTTGCTGTTCATATTGGTGCTTGCCACAGAATCAGAGCCCATCGTGACTCGGGGAAGGGATATTAGAGTTCTGTTGAAACAAAGTGTTTGTGTCTCAACTGAGTAGACCTAACCCCATCTCCCGATCCTGCTTTTCAGTGATCTCACAGCACACCTGGAAGTGCACACACAAAAATCTAGACCCTCTGTAATGTTACAGGCTACAAATAATACCTCTTTCTAGATGACCAGAGGTTATAGAAAGAAACAGCTGTGTGTGCTGGACATGTGTATTATTCTGGACAGAAGATTTACATTCTGACAATGGCAGAGTGGACCCTAAACACCTGAGAATGTCTAATTTCCTCATGCTTCATCAAAAGTAAGTTTACACACACACACACACACACACACACACACACACACACACACAAAACTGCATATAACTACTATGTAGCCAACAGATGAACCGACACCCTAGTGTATATTACCTTCACATGTAGGCTTTGGTATGGAGATGTACTCTTCCTTGTGTGTTCATGGTTGATGAGGCTGAGAGAATCCTAGAGCAGTGTATGGCATACTGGAGGTGAGATAGATTTATTGAATCATCTTAGATATTCTGTAAGTGCTCCACAGTTATTCTAAACAGAAGATGAGTATTTTGTGACTCAACCTCTATTCCTAAACAAATACCCACCATTATTAAAAAAAACAAAATGTTAAAAATTATAAACTGTGCCCATATCGGCCAACAGAGTATACCATCAAGAGAAGGGCAAAATAAACACAGAAAAAACCAAATGAGTATATTAGGAAACTAAGAGATTTGTTTTGATTTTCAATGATGATAAGGAAAATATCATTCATTGAATCCCAGAAATGAAGCTTCTGCTACTTTATGGATATTTGTCCCTCCAGCAAAATTTCTTTAGAGAGACACAAAGAATGTTTACCTGGATATGTAAGTAGCAATCTATCATTACACAATATTTTCCCTATCTAACATGCCAGTATTTAAGATAAACATAAGTGTAAAAAAAACTCACAAAAAGGAGCAGAGCATATTAATTTTGTTTGGGTGCCTTATGTGGGTCTAGATTCTAGGAAAAGCACACATCTCCATTTTCAACTGTAAAATTCATGTCTACCAATTAAAAATTATATGTCAATACATGTAAGTTATTAGTATCGCCTATATAAGATAACATTTCCATAAACTGTTCAAACAACAAATATAAATATCTTTGGACATATGACTAGAAGGGAAATGAAAAAGATTATGGATATAGGGGATGGAGAGATGGCTTAGAGGTTAAGAACACTGACTGCTCTTTAAGAGGTCCTGAGTTCAATTCTAAACAATCACATGGTGGCTCACAACCATCTGTAATGAGATCTGGTGCCCTCTTCTGGCCTGCAGGCATACATGCAGGTGGAACATTGTGCACATAATGAAATATTTTTTAAAGAAACAAAACATGGATATATAGGATGCAGTATGGATAAAATGTGATCTAATACAATATATGAAGACATTGATTTCCTAAGGCTGTTGTGAATATTTATATGATGACTGGCAGTTCTAGGAACTGCCACTTAAAAATTAAATGTCAATACATGTAAGTTATTAGTATCATCTATATAAGATAACATTTCCATAAACTGTTCAAACAACAAATATAAATATCTTTGACATATGACTAGTCCAACATATGACTGAACATATATGTTCAGTGTGTCAACATGTCTGGTTTATGAGGAAGGATTGTCTAACAGCTTTTACTTAATAGAGTGTTTACAGCTGCTAGTAAAGCTGTCCTCTGTGTTTGTCATGTTGACTGTGGTTCTCAACAGTTGAAGAGCACAGAACAGGGGTCCTTAGGATCCCTAAAGATCAACAGGAAGGGGGAAATAGTGGGGAAGCCTGCAGTCAAAGCTTCATCTACATGCCTCAACCACAGACGATAGTCCATTGAAAAAGTGTGAAAGATTACACAAACAAAATTTAGGAGGTACAGGGCAAAAAATGTGACCACCACCATCAGGACAGTTTGGGCTGCTCTGGTCTCAGCATGGCCTCTAAGGTTCTGATTGGGAGTGAGGATGTGCTGTGTTCGCTGGTGATGTCTATGGAGGAGAAGCACCATGGAGACACTGGTCCAGGCCATGATGCTGATGAATGTGGCATCATGGGCAAAACGCAAGATAGCCATGCCTACACTGAATCCAGATGTGGAGCAGACCCACTTGCTGTTATTGTTAGTGTCATTGACTGTGCTCTGTGGACCACTGACTTTCATTGGAATATAGACATTATTTAAGACACTGAACAACCAACAACTGTAACAAGAATAACTCAGGACATCAGGGGTTCTTCCTCTGAGCATCAGCCTACCCCAGTGACCAGAAACAAGAGTGACAAACTGATGGATGCTCAGGGCACAGGTGGAGCACATGTTTGTACTTCGAGCCACCAGACGAATGAAGAATTCAATTTTGCATTTCAGGTTAGTTGGAGGACTCCTTGGAACAAAAACCATCATCTTGTTTGGAATTGCAGTCATGAGGAGAAGGAAGGCATTGGCCAAAGCCAAGTTGCTGACAATGACCTGTGTGGGCCTCAGTTGAGAACCAGTAAATATGGGAGAGAAATTGTGGACAAACAGAAGAATGTTGGCTAGAGTCCCAATCCCAACCTGGAAAAGCAGGAGCATCTGAAGAGTCAATTCCTCAGTGGTTTTTAGAGCTTTACTCTGAGAGGACATGGACATGACTTCTGTGCAGTCTGTAGTGATGGACCAGGAGGAACACTCCTGTCTTCAATACACTTCTCAATGTCTGAACATAATCAGTGTTTTGAGACTTTACTTATCCTATGAAGGGAGACACTACTGTATCACACACAGTACAGGAGCTTGGCCTGGAGAATGCTACATAGACAACTTTTGTACTTCATGTACTTTCCCTCACCTCATGATGGAAGTGTGTTAGTGATACAACTATATCTTTCTTGGGCAACATGACACCCATGATAACACATTATGGCATAAAAGCACATGAACACTGAACATTGGAACACATATTTTTATCTTTCAAATGCAACATCTTCCCTCAATGATACAATTTTAAGAAATACAAATTGGAGTTTGGAGAGATAGATGTTTAGAAGATTCATGCTCAAATCAGGCTTCCACATGATGATTCACATCCATCTGCAACATCAGTTCTCCAAATTGAATGCCCTCTTATGTCTGCTGTGGCACTGCACAAATGTTGTACCTGACATACAGGCAACTAAAGTTCTATATACATAAAGTAAAATTACTATATCTTAAAGAGGATAACAAAACAAATTATAATTCAAAAAATTATGTAAGTAAATTGAGTAGCAAAAAACAGTCAGCTTTTGAGAAAATTTTATACAGATCATAAAAGTGATAGAATATAAAATATATCAATAAAGTAACCAGTTCTCTGATCACACATATGAATATCAATTTATACACACATATCTCTGTATACATAAGCAACCACAAAATTTTTATGAGAAAATTTGTTCAGCAGATAACCACCTTCTGTGAGGTGATTGTTTGCAAGACTAACTAAAAAAATGAGTAGCCCTCCAATATACAAATGACAAATGGATTGAGAAAGAAATCAATGAAACAACACCCTTCACAATAGCCACAAATAATATAAATTATCTTGGTGTAACTCTAACCAAGCAAGTTAAAGACCTGTATGACAAGAACTTCAAGTTATGAGGAAAGAAATTGGAGAAGATATCAGAAGATAGGATGATCTCACATGCTCATGGATTGATAGGATTAACATAGTAGAAAAGGCAATCTTATCAAAAGCAATCTACAGATTCAATGCAATCTCCATTAAAATTCCAACACAATCCTTTACAGACCTTAATACTCAACTACATATGGAAAAACCAGAAAACCAAAGATAGTTAAAAGAATCCTGTACAATGAAAGAACTTAAAGAGGTATAAAGATTCCAGAGTTGAGAACAATAGTAATAAAAAAACCACGTTACTGGATAAAAACAGAAAGATATGGACTCCAAGACCCATACATAAGTTCATACACTTGTGGACACCTGACATTTGATGACGAAGTTAGAAGTCAAATTATACAGTGGAAAAAGAAGGCACATCTTCAAAAATGATGCCGGTCCAACTGGATGTAGACATGTAGAAGACTGCACATAGATCTGTATCTATTACCATGTACTAAACTCAAGTCCAAGTGGATCAAAGACCTCAACATAAATCCAGCCACACTGAATCTGTTAGAAGAGAACATGGAGAATAGACTTGAACAGATTGGCACAAGAGACCACTTCCAGAATATAACACTAATAGTGCAGACACAAGATAAGCAATTCATAAATGGGACCCCATGAAACTGAAACGTTTCTGTAAGGCAAAGGACACTGAAACTAGGACAAAACATCAGCCTTCAGAATGGGAAAGATCTTCTCCAAACCCATATCACACAGAGGGCTGATTTATAAAATATATAAATAACTCAATTTCCACATATATTTGGAAAAAATACCCAGGGCCAAAAGTATTTCATTTGTTCATAATTTTGTGTGCCTTACCTATTTTAAAGAGGAAGCAGAAACTGGAGATGCAACTGAGCCATCATCAGCTTCCTTCAGCAACACTCAAAATGAGTGATACACTATCACAGTTAAACCATTTGCAAAGACCAATTCTTTTGAAACAGATGTCTCTGAATCATGGCTTTGAAAGCTCTTATTTAGTCAGCAGCTGAATTCATATATTGTTTTCCAGAGGAACAGTCTGTCTCCATCCATCAGCTAAAAACCAGCCATCAAAACTTGAACTAGATGTCAAGTTCAAAGTCATTTTCTACTAAATGTTAAGCTGTGAAACAGACATTTCCTTTCGATGAAGAAATCATTGGCATCATTAGGTAAAAAAGAGACAAAAAGCAACTTTCCTAACCATTAATGTTGACTTCAGAAAAGTTTCAGTAGGGAGAAGAGAATGATAAGCAAAATCTACAGTTGCAAGAATCCCACCCATCCAGACACAGCAAGAATAGATTGCTCACAGAGATGAAGGCCAGCTCCTGAACACTTACTGAAGAAACAAAGCTCATATTTATTCTCCATTTTAAGATCTTATCTTCCCTGAGATAGTTCCAATGAAATGCTTACATCTCCAGTATAATCCAGGGAATATTGTACAGAGGACAGAATGAACACAGGGTACCAATGTTCATAAAAAGTATTGTTTGCTAGACTAACACCCTCAGAGAGTGCATTACTTTGTCATCTGTGATGTCAGGGACAGTGTTTGCATGGAGACTACATCCAATGAAGGAAAAAACATAGGTCCTGAGGGCAAATCACATTTTTTACCTTATTAATGATAATGTTTTTGACTTGGTTGGATTCTAAGGAATAGCTGTCAGAATTTAGAAAAAGTTTCCCATGTTTCCTTTGGGAGCATCTGAGTTTTTAATTTGTGTTGTAATCAGGTGTGGACAGGTGTGCTCCAGTATATGTCAAGGCATTTGTTGAATGCATTTCCAAGGCAGCTCATTGCACAGTTCTGTTTCAAACTTTCAAAAAATGCTGGCATGAAGTCCTTCAAGAAAATTTTTGCATCTTTGAACCAACAAGTGTTGGGAAAGAGCCATGACCTTGAGAAAAGCCAAAACGGAGATAAGTCACACACTGTCAGACATCCCCATGGTGGGTAGTGGGGCTTGAAGTAATACTAGAGCATACAAAACTTTGTGGCTATCATGCTTAGAGCAGAGAAAGAAGGAAGGGTAATTCGAAGCAACATGGCTGTGCTCTGTAAGAGCCTTGATAGGATGTGGGAATATGGAAGAAAAAGTACATATTTCATCAATATAAATTTTTTTTTTACAAATCTCTTCTTCAGCAAGGTTTAAGGTGTACACATCTGAGGTGGTGTTGTGTTCCCAACAATATTATGCACCCTAATAAACTTATCTGGGTTCAGAGAATAGACAGCTACTAGAACAAAGCCAAAAATGGTGGCTAGAAAATGGGTCAGAGCAAGCCATAGCAGAAGTTGGGCGGTGGTGGTGCATGCCTTTAATCCTAGCATTTCAAAGAAAGAAATACCTCTGGATCTCTGAGTTTAAGGCCACATTACAAACAGCCAGGCATGGTGACACACACCTTTAACCCCAGACACCCAGCCTTTAATCCCAGGGAGTGAGGGTAGAAAGAGAGAGGTATATAAGGTGTGAGAAACAGGAACTAAGTTGGTTAAGCATTTGGCTGGTTTAGCATTCAGGCTTTGGAGCAGCATAGTTAAGCTGAGAGCCATTGGGATGAGGACTCCGAAGCTTCCATCCTGAGGAAACAGGATCACCTGAGGAATTAGCAAGGTGAGATAGCTGTGGCTTGTTCTGCTTATCTGATCTTCCAGCATTCATCCCAATAACTGGCCTCATGTTTGATTTTATTAACAAGTACCTCTAAGATTCCTACTACACCCATCTTTTAGGGGTGGCCCTTCCTCTTGTGGCATAATCTCCTGCCAGGTGATTGGCCCCATGTGATGTGAATGTTGAATCTCCAGTCAAGCCAGACGTTCTTTGTGTTGGATACAATGAGTTTTTCTTTAATTACCTTCTATGTCATTCTAATTTTTTGTAGAACAATTATCCCTGGTCAATATTGCAGGAATCATGAAACATCTAACTAGACCAAAGATACAAAGTAAAAGACAATGACATTTGTGGGGGTCCTCTCACTCTGAGCCTGTTGGCCAGCAGATCGAGAGGTGAAAAAGGCAGATGGGGCAACAGAAATCTTTAGTGACCCCTGAGCAGGATTACAGATAGCTCTTTGGGATACAGATTTCATGATTACTTTCAATTTTATTCCAGAGTATAAAGAATGTATAGGACTGGAGAGCTTAGGGGCAAACCCTAATTTGCATTAATGGGCACACACACCCCTATCACAAGGCTTAGCATGTGGCAGTAGAGTCCTATAGCAGAGCTCCTCGTACAAGTGTTCTAAGTGCGGATATGTGCCAAGGACTAAGTTAAAGCAGAATCAGGCATTTGGTTTCAGAGACAGCTTTTGAGTAAGGTCAGTTTTCCAGTCCTTAGGACATGCTCCAGATAAGGTTAGATAGAGAGCAGGAAGTTCTGCTAGAGGGAAGTAGTTCCATTTTGCTCAGCTTGTAGAAAAAGCTACTAGGCTTATGGCAGTTTGTGACCTTGACCAGTCAGCCATGGCTTGCAACATCTTCCTGATTTAGTTACTAATGGAGATGCATCATTGTAAACCTTGAGGAATCTCTCACATGTGTGTGAAGAGATGAGGGTCTAGAAGTGAACCATGACCTGATTGTTGCTCATTTTATCAATGGTGGTGGCCAGAGTCAATGAAGAGGGCAGGGGCCAAGCTTCCAAATAAAACAGTATAATCAGAGGACTGACAGAGGATGGGAGCCATGAAAATGAGCAGGAATGGAACCAGCTAATTTGCTCTATGGCTGGAATTTTTAGAGCAGGTCTTTAAGGAGTATTTTGAGGGTGGTATCATTAATTTTAACAACATCTGATTTGTTTACATAGAAACCATATTCTTCCCCCAATACCAAGCGAGTCTCCCAATGTTCAGCAGTTATTATGTCTAGTGTTCTTCTATTGTGGAGCACAACCCTGGCAGGAGAGTTCTCCAGCCAGAGGATGTGTCAGGATGATGGCAGTTGTTATAGCCCTGGCAGATACAAGGGAGATGACAAGTCTTATTCCTACCAGTAAAAGAAGGAATGTCTCTCGTCTTTGGTTGACAGCAATGTTCCTCCTTCCCCCTCAGATAGATATTCCTGTGGAATAACCACAAGGGGGCTACAAAAAACCTGGCAGGGGTTTGTCTATTCAGGATGTTTTACTGAAACTATTTCATACACACCCTAAGGCTTTGCCAGAATTTCTTTGTTACTTTCAATACATTTCCTCTCTATAATCAAGTCTTCTTTCATTTTAATTACTCCAAAAGTCCAATAGTGCTGCCCACAGGTTTATGGATTTTGAGTCATGCTCAATGGCATGGGGACACTGCCAGGTTTTATATCACAAACAAAATTGACACTATTTTCCCACCATCTCTCCACCTACCACCTTCAACTTGTGTTGGGACATCCCTTCTCCATTGCCAGTCCATACTGGAATTTTAAGCTGGTTGCTCACTCTCAGGGTTGCCTCTGGTAACAACAATACCTGTAAGAATATTTCTGTCAGAAATTCCCACAGATTGTGTCACCTCAGTAGCACCAGTGGTCACATCTTGACAGGTTGTTCAAAATTAGAGCAAGCTCGGTCCAGCACTTGGTGAGACAATCCATAAAGACTTCTTCAAACTGATGTTCTTCAGACATCCTGGGGTAGCAACTAGAACAGAGTGAAGTCAGCATCTGGAACATGGTTCTTGATCTTCTTCATGAATGCATATTTCTTGGAGCCACCCGGGGACACTCACTGATTCCGTGGAAGGTTATGACCCATTTTATGTTATCACTCCACTCCAAAGAACTGCTGCAATCTGTCATGGTGTCTATTGGTTGTCAAATGACAGACATGTGAGAATCACCATGGCAACACTGGTCTAGGCCAATGCTGACAAAAGGGAGTCATGGGCAAACCACTAAAGACTGCATCTCCACTGAAACTAGTGGGGAGCAGACACACTTGCATTTAGAGTCAGTGTCATTGAGTTAGACTGTGGACAGGTGACCTTTATTAGAGTGAAGATGTCATTTAAGAAACTGAGGAGCCATTGAGTGCCACAGGAAAAACTCAGAACAACCATAAGTTTTGAAACCCGAGGACTTTGTTTGAACCATTTGACTTATATGGTTTAATGGGGGAACTGATTCCTTCAAGTGTTTAGATGGGCCCCACCTCTCTCTCTGTAGTCCCTGCCCACAGAAAACACTCCAAACTGTGGCTTATCCCTCAGGGCCACTAAAGACCCTGCCTACAAGGTATTTTTCATCAAGACATCCAGTAACCACGCCATGGCTACCATGGCAAATGTGTCTGCACAGATTCACACACACACACACACACACACACACACACACACAGAGAGAGAGAGAGAGAGAGAGAGAGAGAGAGAGAGAGAGAGAGAGAGAGATGTTGCTCAAATTCGAAAACAGACTTATAATAAAAACCCAGAGCCAAATATTGGGGTAAATGCTGGGAGATCACAGAGACAAAGGAACAAGGTTCTGCCACATCACACCTCACCAACACCATGAATACTCCAACTGAATGTCTCTATGTCTTCAACTAAAAGGGACTTTTTTAAATCATACCTGGTTTATAAAAGGGAACTGGAGGTTCTCTTTTGGAGTTTTTAGGGTTAACAAAAGGATTTAAAAACACAAGCTGAAGGATGAGTTGATTCTAGTTGAAAAGAAAAGGCAGGCATGCCATAAATCTCAGAGGCAGGCGGGAAAGGAACATGTCATGCAGAAGAGCTATGAACTCCAGTTAAGCCACCATGGAATTCAGCCACACAATGGAAGACAGCCACGTAGTGGGAGTTGAGTTGAGAGGGTAGGAAGAGACTAAAGAATGCCACTCTTAGGGCAAGATTGCTTAGAGCAGAGATAGAGAGGAAAGTGACTCAGAACAGCTTGGCTGTGCTCTTGTATAAGCCTGTGCTAGGCAGAGAATCTGGAAAAGTAAAGAATTTCATCATGGCGATAATTTTTCTAAACTCTCTTTAGCATGGCTTAAGGTGAGCCCAACTTCCTAAGGTGGCCCTTCCTCCTTGAGTCAGAATACCTCAGGAAGGTGATAGACCCATGTAACTTTAATGTTGAATTAGGCCGGAGTATGTACTTGCTAGCCTTGACCAGGTTTCTACTTAATGGACTTCACTGTTACTCAAATGTCCTCCCCTCTGATGTGGAAACACAAAATCACTGAGGAACCAGATCAGGGATCAGAGATTCCAGCCATTTCTGGCATCTCTGATATCTGGAGAGGTTGATGGTACTCAGAGGTCCACAGACATTCCTGGTTGTAGACAAGAAAGAATCTGGTTATTTTTATTTTCCATCTCATTAGTAGAAACTGCATAGGCAATATATGTCCCCGTGTTCTTATCTTCCCCATATGAATAGGTATGAACTGGTTCTCATTTGAGGTGTGAATGTGCTGCACTCTCTGGCAGTGTCTGTGCAGGGCAAGCACCATGGTGACACTGGTCTAGACCATGATGCTTACAAAGGAGAGTCATGGGCAAACCATGAAAGACAATGCCTACTCTGAAGTTAACTCCCTTTTTCAATATGTTCTTGGAGAGAAGGCTCCTGTTGTTCCTTATAACTGATGTGGGACATTGAGTACAAGAGAAGGGGGACCCCTCAGAGAGATCTGTCTAATAAATCACAGAAGGACACTGAAGTTCCATTTGTGTTAGAGGTAGACAGAGGGAAATGATCCTTGACTGGAGCCTGGGAGGAGATGAGAGTGAATTAAAAGCAGGAGTTATTAGAGTGGAGAATCCTAGGCAGGAAACTAGGAGAATTAGCATGAGAGTTTTTCAGCTTTCTCATTAAAGCCTTTGTATTTGTGATTGGTTCACAAAATCATCCATTACCCTCCTCAATCATTTTCTTTTGGCTGATGGCTGGACTCATCATCTGAGAATTGCTTGGTTCCTTTGTGTTGTAGAAAGATTAGATTTAGATATGTGGTGGTTTGAATGAGATTGGCCCCTGTAGACTCATATATTTGAATTCTTGTTCCTAAGTTAGGGGAACTCTATGAGAAAGGAGAAGAGGTGTGGACTCCTTGGCAGAGGTGTATCACTGCATTGGGATTTGAGAATTCACAAGAATCACAACATTCAGAACACAGAGCTATACATGGCATGTCTGCATCAAAACCCTCCTCTTTGAACTACAGGAGAGGAGGCAAAAGAGCATAAGAGTCAGAGGGAACAGAGGACACCAGAAAAACAAGGCACACAGAATTAACTGAGCAAGATGTATATAAGCTCCAAAGACAGAATCAGCAAGCACAGGGCCTACAGGAGTCTATACCTTGCCCTCTGCATATAAATTACTGCCTTTAGCTTAGTGTTTCTATGGGATTCCTGAGTGAGGGAATGAGTGGGTCTCTGATTCCTGTGTCTGCTCTTGAGGATCTTTTCTTTTTGGGGGGATGCCTTCTTCAGTCACAATATGAGATGTTTTGTTTTCTCTTAGTATATTATGTTTTGTCTCATTTGGTTTTCATCTCTAAAAACACCATTCTTTTCTTGTTAGAGTTAGAAATTATGCATCCAGAGGAGGGGACTGGGTTAAAAAGAAGGAGGAGAAACTATCATCAGACATATTGTATGAGAACAGAATCTACTTTCAACCAAAGGAAACAAATGAAAACAATTAAATTTTATTTTGTATGTATGAAAGTTTACTTGGATATTTATATATGTACAACATGCATCACAATAAACTGATTGAATACCATGGAACTTGAACCACTGAATCCACTTGCTTGGGTTGAGCCAAGAGCAGGTCCCTGAGATACAGATTCTACCAGCTCCAATGAGACCAACAGCTAAAATTAGACCCAGAGGTGCCCCCTGAGACACAGACACAACAAGCACAAAGTGGACCAATAGCAACACACTCAGACACAGGCCCCTCTTAAACCTATTAGAGGAGGAAATGGGCACATGTCATGGGAAAAATACATATAACAACATAAAGAACAATACAGGTATCAACAGAACCTAGCCCTACTCCAGCAGCAAGACTTGAACATCAAATTTAGAAGAAGCAGAAGAAATTGACCTTAAATTAGCTTCTTGAAGATGCTATAGGCCTTTCAAGAAATAAATATAAAAGTACCTTAAAGAAGTTGAAAAAAACACTAACAAAAAATTGGAAAATATCAATAAAGACACTTAGAAAAAGACAAATAAAAAATTGGAAGAAATCACTAAATCCCTTAAAGAAAGGCAAGAAAACCTTGAAAAAGAAACTAAACATGTGATGGAAACAATTCAACCCTGGAAAAGGGAATTAGAAACAATGAAGAAGAAACAAACAGAGGGAATGCTGGAAATAGAACATCTGAGTAGATCAGCAGGAAATACAGAATCAAGCATAACCAACGGAATAGAACAGATGGAAGAGGGAAACTCTAGTGTAGAGGGAATCTCTAGTGTAGAGGATACAATAGAGGAAATAGATTCACCTGTCAAAGAAAATACCACAACCAAAAAAGTTATAACACAAAATGTCCAGGAAATCTGGGACAGCATGAGAGGGAAAACCTAAGAATAATTGAGATAGAAGAAGAAGGATACCAACTCAGAGGCAAAAAAATATTTTCAACAAGATCACATAAGAAAACATTTCCAATTAAAAAAGGAAATGCCTATGAAGATATGAGAAGCCTATAGAACACCAAAGAGAATAGACACCCAAGAAAAGTACCCTTGCCACTTATTAGTTAAACAACTAAACGTACAGAAAAAAGAAAGAATATTAAGAGCAGCAAAGAAAAAGGCCAAGTGACTTATAAAGGAAAACCCATCAGAAAAACACATGACTACTCCAAGAAGACTTTGAAAGCCAGAAGGACCGGAACAGATGTAATTCAGACACTAAGACCATGGATGCCAGCCTAGACTCATATACCCACCAAAACTTGCAATCACCATAGATGGAGTGAACAAGACATTCCAAGACTAACCCAGATGTAAACAATACCTATCCACAAATCCAGACCCACAGAAAGCACCAGAAGGAAAATTCCAACCTAAGGAAGTCAGATACACCCACAAAAACACAGGCAATAGATAAACCCACAGCAGAAAATCCAAAAAATAGAAGTGCACACATTAATACCAAAAGATGACAGGAATTAAGAATCATTGGTCATTAATATCTCATAATATCAATGGACTTAATTCACCTATAAGACACAAGCTAACAGAATCTACACAAAACCAAGACCCATCATACTGCTGCGTACAACAAACACACCTCAACTCCAAAGGTACACACTACATCAGAATAAAAGGCTGGCAAAAGTCTTTCCAATCAAATGGTCTTAAGTAGCAAACTGGTGTAGCTATCTTAATATCCAACAAAATAGAATTCAAACTAAAATCAATCAAAAGAGATCAAGAAGGACATTACATACTCATCACAGGAAAGATCCACCAAGATGAAGTTACAATTCCAAACATTTTTGATCCAAACACAAGGGCACCCACATATGTAAAGGGAACATTGCTAAAGCTTAAATCACACATAAAACCCCACACATTAATAGTGGGAGACTTCTACACCCCACTATCACTACTGGACAGATATGCCAGATCAAAACTTAACAGAGAAATAAGGGGCTTAACGGATATCATGACTCAAATGGACTTAATAAATATCTACAGAACATAACACCCTAGCAAAAAAGAATATACCTTCTTCTCAAAACCCCAATGGAAACTTCTCTAAAATCAACCACATACTAGGTCAGAAAGTAAATCTCAACAGACATGAAAATAATAACCTCCTTTATTCTAACAGACCACCATGGTTTAGAGTTATATTTCAACAACAAAAATTACAGAAAGGCTACAATCTCATGGAAACTGAAAAATGCCCAACTGAATCACCAATGGGTCAAGGAAGAAAGAAAGAAAGATATTAAACACTTCATAGGGATCAATGAAAATGAATGTACTATATACCCAAACTTATGGGACACTATGAAAGCAGTGCTAAGAGGAAAATTCACAGCATTAAATGCCCACAAAAACAAGTTGGGGAAATCTCACACCAGTGACTTAACAGCACACCTGAAAGCTCTAGAACAAGAAGAAGCAAAGTCACCCAGGAGGAATAGATGCCAGGAAATTATCAAATTTAGAGCTGAATCAATAAATAGAAACAAAGAGAACATTAAAAGAATCAATGAATCTAAGAGCTGGTTCTTTGAGAAAATAAAACAGATAGACAAGCCCATACCCAAACTAACTAAAGGCTGAGAGAGAGCATCCAAATTAACAAAATCAGAAATGAAAAGGGAGACATAACAACTGACCCTGAGGATATCCAGAGAATATTGGGTCATCCTTCAAAGACCTGTACTCCACAAAATTGTAAAATCTAAAAGAAATGGATAATATTTTGAATCAGTACAAAATACCTAAGTTAAATCAAGACCAGGCAAACTATTTAAATAGACCAATAATCCCTATGGAAATAGAAGCAGTCATTAAAAGTCTCCCAACCAAAAAAGCCCAGGACCAGATGATTTTAATGTAGAATACTACCAGATATTTATAGAAGAGTTAATACAAATACTCTTTAAGTTGTTCTACACAATAGAAACAGAAGGAACATTAACAAACTCCTTCTATGAGGCTACAGTTACTCTGAAACCTAAACCAAAAAAGATAGAAAAAATAAAGAGAATTACAGACCAGTCTCACTCATGAACATTGATGCAAAAATATTCAATAAAATATTGGCAAACAGACTCCAAGAACATATCAAAACAATTATCCACCATGATCAAGTAGGCTTCATCCCAAATATTCAAGGTTGGTTCAACATACAAAAGTCTGTCAAAATAATACACCATATAATCAAACTAAATGAAAAGAACCACATGATCATTTCATTAGATACACCAAAAAGGCCTTTGACAAAATCCAACATCCCTTATGATAAAGGTCTTGGAGACATCAAGAATACAATGAATATAACTAAACTTAATTAAGGCAATATAGCAAGCCAACAGCCAACATCAAATTAAATGGAAAGAAACACAAAGCAATTCCACTAAAAACAGGAACAAGACAAGGCCGTCCACTCTTCCCATACTTATTCAATATAGTACTTGAAGTTCTAGGCAGAGAAATAAGACAACATAAGGAGATAAAGGGGATACAAATTGGAAAGGAAGAAGACAAAGTTTCACTATTTGCAGATGGTATGATAGCATACATAAGTGACTCCTAAAATTCTACCGGGGAACACCTACAACTGATAAACACCTTCAGTAATGTGGCAGGATACAAAATTAACTCAAAAAAAAAATCAGTAGCCCTCTTATACATAAATGACAAACAGGCTGAGAAAGAAATCAGAGAAACATCACCCTTTACAATAGCCACAAATAAAATAAAATACCTTGTGATAACTCTAACTAAGCAAGTGAGGGACCTGTATGAGAAGAACTTTAAGGCTCTGAGACAGAAATTGAAGAATATCTCAGAAAATGGATAGTTCTCCCATGCTCATGGATAGGTAGGATTAACATAATATAAATGGCAATCTTACTAAAAGCAATCTACAGATTCAATGCAATCCCCATCAAAATCCCAACATAATACTTCACAGACTGGGAAAGAACAATACTCAACTTCATATGGAAAAACAAAAAAATCCATGATTTCTGAATGAATTAGTACAATAAAACAACCTCTGGAGGCATCATGATCCCTGATTTCAAGCTCAACTATAGAGCTACAGTAATAAAAACAGTTTGGTACTGGCATAAAAACTGACATGTGAACCAATGGAATCTAAAGGAAAACCCTGACACTAATCTGACCATTCATGAACACCTCATTTTAGAGTATTTTGAGGGTGGTATCATTAATTTTAACAACGTCTGATTTGTTTGCATAAAAACCATATTCTTCCCCCAAGACCAAGCAATCTCCCCATGTTCACCAGCCATTATGTCTAGTGTTCTTCTATTGTGGACCACAACCCTGGCAGTAGAGTTCTCCAGCCAGAACATGTGTCTGGATGATAGCAGTCGTTATAGCCCTGGCAGGTACAAGAGAGATGACAAGTCTTATTCCTACCAGTATAAAAATGAATATCTCTCATCTTTGGTTAACAGCAATGTTCCTCCTTCCCCCTCAGATAGATATTCCTGTGGAATGAAAACAAATGTACAACATACCCAAACTTATGGGACTCCATGAAAGCAGGGCTAAGAGGAAACTTCATAGGATTACATACACACATAAAGAAGTTGGAGAAATCTCACACTAGTGACTTAATAGCACAACTGAAAGGTCTAGAACAAGAAGAAGCAAACTCACCCAGGAGAAACAAACACTGGGAAATAATAAAATTGAGGGCTGAAATCAATGAAATAGAAACAGAGAGAATAATACACAGAATCACTGAAACAAAGAGTTGGTTCTTTGAGAAAATCAACAAGCAGAGAGAGTGAATCTAAATTGACAAAATCAGAAATAAAAAGGGAAACATAGCAACAGACAATGAAGAAACCCAGAAAATCATCAAGTCATACTTCAAAAACCTGTACTCCACAAAATTGGAAAATCTGACAGAAATGGATGATTTTCTGGATAGGTACCACATGCCAAAGTTAAATCAAGACCAGATAAACTATTAAAATAGACTATCAACCTCTATGGAAGTAGAAATGGTCATTAAAAGTCTCCCAACCAAAAAAAGCCTAGGACCAGAAGGAAATCAGAGATCCATCACCCTTTACAATAGCCACAAATGAACCTCTATTTCTTTTAGCCTTTCTTCTACAAGCTTATCCATCTAGGTGAGAATATGTCAAAGGCCATGCTGGATGATGGATTTGCTTGGGATCATGGAGGAGATGTCTCCTCTGTCTTGCATGTCATCTTTGTAGACTGGACACTGGTTAGAATCTACCTAGTAGGGTCTCCCTGGCTTCCCTGAATTAGGGAGTAGGTGACTTGCCAAGGCTACAGGACATTTTATGAGATGCTCCATGTTCCTACAGGAGTTAGTTGATCTTGGAGGATCACCCCTCTTAATCCCACTGTCCACAGCAGTATAGGCTTGCCAGTATCCTTATTGAGAACCCAGGAGGGCACTTGTATCAGTCTGGTATTTGTTAAATTATTGTTATTTAATATTTTTTAATGTTACTTGAGTGTATGTCTGTGACCACATGCATGCCTAGTACCCTGAGTGTTCAAAAGAGGACACTGAAACTCTGGAACTGTGTCAGGGACCAAGATGTCAGGAACCAAACATGAACCATGGAAAAGTACTAGCTAGACCAGAGAACAAGTTATAAGACCACTGCCCTTCCCCAGAGCAGTAACACCTGTTTATTAACCACATGCTCCCAAAGATAAGAAGGCATTCCACAGTCAGGTGCCATGAGAAACAAACGTAATAAGCATTACATGTTGAGGTAGCCTAGCAACAGAATAAATGGCCCCTGACCAGTGACCTTAGCCAAAATCTTGCAGTTACACGATCTTGCCCATCTCCCACATTCTACACCCCTTCCACATCCCCTCTCCTTCCCTCCTTCCTGCCCCCTCCCCTCCTATGCTATATAAGCCTTGTGGAGGAAAATAAAATTTGCAGCTTGATCAGAATCCTGTCTTACTGTCATCCCTTGTGTCCTCTGTTCCTTTCATTCGCTCCCACTGGTGGGTCACCCCTGTTGAAACTCTGCTGGTCAGGGCAGAACTGGAACCACAGATGGCTGTGAGTCATCACATAGGCCCTCTGAACTGAACCTTGGTCTTCTGTAAGAAAAACAACTCTCTGAACTGCTCAGCCATATCTCCAGCCAAGTGTGGTATTGTTCTCTCCTACATAATATTTATATAGAGCTGGGGAAGAAGCTAACACTTTTTAATACACTGACTGGGTGGCTTTTTGGTCCTTTAAAGCAGAACTTGAAAAACTTACCCAGGGTAGATCATTACTCTCAGAGAACTCCAGTGACCTCAGTGTGTTGAGTTTTGAGTTTAGAAAGTCAGGATCACAGGTGCCATATAGACATCTCATCTTTCACATTCAATTCATGCCCTATTTAGTCTTGGTAAGGATTTCCAGCTTTCTAACTGATGCTGGGGAAACAATCTGCCATGTTAATCTTTATACACAAATCCTTCTTTGCTAAAATATTTCCTTTCTTACACCACTTTCCATCATGATCTTTTTCCTATGTCCTTTCCATTTCATATCCTTCCTTCACATGATGAAACATGCTAAAATTAGCAAGTTAAATAAAAGAGAAAGTTTAATCCAAGACAGCATATATAGCATGCTGAAATAAATTAATATTCCTATAATGCATAATATAAAATTGCAAGGCTTCATATGTTTACCAGCAGATCAATGACAACAATGTCAGACAACAATATTTTCTGCCTTGTATATTCCAGGAAATGTTCTCACTAGACATAGGGACTCATGGTGGATACTGGACAGAAGACGTGAGTTGAGTGCAGGATGACAGGCTAGACACAAATCACATGAGAATCACTAAGATTTTTTATGCTTCATCAAAAGAAGATTTACACACACACACACACACAGAGAGAGAGAGAGAGAGAGAGAGAGAGAGAGAGAGACAGTGAGAGAGAGAGAGAGCGTTATACATAACACTTATGTAGCCAACAGATGAAGGGACACCATACAGTGCATATTACCTTCAGGGTTGAGATTTTAGGGTGGTGATGTACTCTTCCTTGTCTGTTCATGGTCGCTGCTGCTGAAAAAAAAATCCCGTAGCAGCATAAGTATTTTGGAGGTGAGATAGATTTATCCAATCATTTTTTTAAATTAGTTGCAGTTTATTTTTTTCAGGTGTGACATTCTGGCTGTAATTTTTTTCCTTTTTAAAAAATAAACTTTTATTCATTTTAAACCCTCCTCCCAGCCCTCCAGCTTTCCCTCACCCAGCCATCCCCCATTCCCTCTCACACACACAAAAAAATGAGGGGGGTGGGGATCGGTTGGAAGAAGACTGGGGCTGCTCACTGGTGCGCTATATCAGCCACCCCCATGTTCACCCCCTCCGCCCCAGCATGTCGTCCATCTGCATCAGCACCACAGAGGTGGCAGTGGCACCGCTCAGTGCCAGCAAAACCAAGACCAAGAAGAAACATATCGTGTGCCAGAAAGTGAAGCTATTCTGGGCCAGGGAGCCAATCCTCAGTGTCCTGGTGTGGGGGGTGAACCACACGATCAATGAGCTGAGCAATGTCCCTGTCCATGTTATGTTAATGCCAGATGACTTCAAAGCTTACAGCAAGATCAAGGTGGACAATCATCTCTTCAATAAAGAAAACCTCCCAAGCCGCTTCAAGTTCAAGGAGTGCTGTCCCATGGTCTTCTGAAACCTCAGGGAGAAGTTTGGGATTGATAACCAGGATTACCAGAACTCAGTGACATGAAGTGCCCCCATGAACAGAGACAGCCAAGGCAGGTGTGGCATGTGTTTCCTCACCACCTACAACCGGTGTTTTGTCATCAAGACTGTGTCAAGAGAGGATATGGCTAAGATGCACAACTGTTAGGGACCATGATGTCAGGAAGCAAACATGAACCATAGAAAGTACTAGATAAACCAGAGAACAAGTCATAAGCCCCTTCCCAGAGCAGTAACCAGAGGCCCCCAAAGATAAGAGAACATGCCACAGTCAGGTGCCATGACAACCAAACCTAAAGAGCATTCCATGGTCAGGTAGCCTAGCAACAGAATAAACGGCCCCTGACCAGTGACCTTAGCCAACATCTCACAGTTGCACGATCTGCCTCACATGTCTTGCACCCCTTCCTTTTTCTACACACCCCTTTTCCCTTTCTCTCCTTCCTGCCCCTTCCCCTCTTATGCTATATAAGCCATATGGAGAGAACTAAATATTGGCGGCTTGATCAGAATTCTGTCTTGCTGTCATCTCTTGTGTCTCCCTTCCCTTTCATTCTCTCCCGCAGGTGGGTTGCCCCGTTGAAACCCCACTGGCCGGGGCATCTGGTGCCCAATGTGCAGCTCGACCGTCGCCTCGTCGGGAGTTGAACGTCCTTCTCCAGGAAAGTCCAGACATCTGGTGGAGATTTGAAGCGATCGCCCATCGAGACCACTCGATTCAGTGTCCTGGTGATCCGGGGGAAAGCAGGAAGGACGAGGTGAGTCTGAGCTATAGACTTTGCCATGGGATAGGGAACTTCTTCTCAGGACTTGTTTGTAAAGGGCATTAAAGATGCCCTCCAGACACAAGGGATAAGGGTTCGTAATAAAAAGACCTCATAAAATTCTTTAGTCACTTAGAGGATTGTTGTAACTGTTTTCCCCAAGAAGGAACGATTAATGAAAAATGCTGAAAGAGAGAGAGAGAGAGAGAGAGAGAGAGAGAGAGAGAGAGAGAAGGCAGCCAGCAGCTCTGGCAGGGTGTGAGTTGTGCGGGATGTTTGTGTTTGTGTGTGTGTGTGTGTGTGTGTGTGTGTGTGTGTGTGTGTGTGTGTGGTGTGCTATTTGTGTGTGTGTTTGTAAGCATGTGCAGTGAAAGGCAGAGGGGGGAGGGAGTTGGGAGGGCAGAGGAATGAGAGCACCTCCCCGCGGCTCCTTCACCTGGGAGGAAAGAGCCAAGCCAGCCTGAGCACTCCATTAAAAAGGCGCAGTGGCTGCGGCAGTGGCGGCCAGGTCCGCAGTGTCTGGTTGGTGGTAAAATGACCTTGCTGCTTCTCTCCCCACAGCTCCCTTTACCCTTGCATTGCTTGAAACCCAGAGCGAGGTTTGGTTTCTGAGTATATCTGCCTTTTTGCTGGAGTTGGCTCCGCCCACGCCATCAGCCCTAAAGTGGATGGGCGCTCAAAATTTGAGATCCCAACAAAGTCGTCTTTGCTTCTCCTGTAAACAACCGGGACATTTTGCGCAGGAATGCCCCAAGCGGATCCCTGCCCCCTGGGGGGGGGGGCACAGCCGCTGTACCTCAGCTCAGCGTCACATGGGGTGGCTGCTACCAACCACCCCATGTCCTAGATGTGGCCATGGTTTTCATTGGGCGAGGGAATGTAAATCTAAAACCGATGCTCATGGTTGCCCGCTCCCTCCCTGCCTGTCAGGAAACTTTCTTCTGGGCCAGCTCCTAGCCCCTCCACTCTGGGGAGTGTCCCATGGGGCCTCGCAGGCCACACCCAACTGTCTGCTCCCTCCAATGGGCAACTCCAGGCAGCACAGGACTGGACCTCTGTGCCACCACCAACACAATACTAGATCCATTACAGGGCCCCCAGGTCATCCCTACTGGGATTTGGGGACCCCTGGCCCCAGACACCCATGCCCTTATCCTTGGCCATGCCTCATCCACCTTAAAAGGTGTCCAGGTCTCCATCCTAGAAGCAACTTTCCAAGATCTGTCACAGGCTCTTTGTGCTGCTGGCTTACAGCTTGCCCCTGATAAGATCCAGTGCTCAGAGCCCTTTAGTTATCTGGGCCTTGAATTACATACCAATCCAGTCTTGGTCCGGTGCATCCAGCTGCGCACAGATAACCTTACCACCCTTAATGATTTTCAAAAACTTCTCGGGGACATTCAATGGCTTCGGCCATACCTAAAACTCCCTACTGCTGATCTTCTACCCCTCTATGACATTCTTTGGGGCCCCAGTGAGCCCACCTTCCACCCCCCCCCCCCGTCAATTGACCCTGGCTGCCCACAAGGCTCTATCTTTAATCACCAAGGCCATTTCCTCCCAAGCCTCTTTTCAGATTGATTATTCCCTCCCACTGGTTTTGGTTGTCTTATCCACTCCCCATGTGCCCACAGGGGTCCTTTGGCAGAGTTCCCCTTCTACCTTAAGGGCCCAGGATAAACTTAAGAGTCATTCCCTCTTATGGATTCATATGCCTGCCAGTCATACAAAGGTCATTCCCACCTATCCCCGACTTGTTTCTTCCCTAGTCATGCGTGGCCGCCAGACCTCAAGTCAGATTTTTGGTAAGGACCCCGATTCCATCTTAACCCCCTACACCCGCAAACAAACTCAATTTTTGTTTCAGACACTGGATTGTTGGGGTGTTGCCTTTTCAGGGTTCCTGGGCCTTCTTGACAATCACCTCCCCGATGAACTAGTTCTTCATTTTGCATCCATTCATCCCTTTATTTTCCCAAAAGTCATTTCCCCCAGCCCCTTGCCTGAGGCCCTGACTGTTTTTACAGATGGGTCAGCCAATAGCACTGTGGCTTATGCCTTTCAAGGTCACTCATTTCCCTTCCCTTCGCCCTTTCGTTCAGCTCAGCCTGTTGAACTTTTTGCAGTTTTACAGGTTTTTCAGAATTTCCATGATTCCCCCCTTAACATTTACATGGATAGTGCATATATAGCTCATTCAGTACCCCTTCTTGATACATCCCCCTTCATTAAGCCCACCTCCAATGCCCCTCCCCTTTTTGCACAAATTCAACAAAAACTTAGATTGCTCCCATGCTGTTTTCATTGGCCACTTCCCAGAGTAGTAACCAGAGGCCCCCAAAGATAAGAGAACATGCCACAGTCAGGTGCCATGACAACCAAACCTAAAGAGCATTCCATGGTCAGGTAGCCTAGCAACAGAATAAACGGCCCCTGACCAGTGACCTTAGCCAACATCTCACAGTTGCATGATCTGCCTCACACATCTTGCACCCCTTCCATGTTCTACATGCCCCTTTTCCCTTTCTCTCCTTCCTGCCCCTTCCCCTCTTATGCTATATAAGCCATATGGAGAGAACTAAAGATTGGCAGCTTGATCAGAATTCTGTTTTGCTGTCATCTCTTGTGTCTCCCTTCCCTTTCATTCACTCCCACAGGTGGGTCACCCTGTTGAAAGCCCGCTGGCCGGGGCACACAACATCTTATAGAAATACCACCAGTTCATAATGGAGTGTCACGGCAATGCCCTCTTGCCACAGTTCCAGGGCATGTACCGCCTGTGTGTGGATGGTGTGGAAACCTATATGGTGGTCACCAGGAATGTGTTCAGTCATCGGCTCACAAACACGACCTCAAGGGTTCTACTGTTGCCAGAGAAGCAAGTGACAAGGAAAAGGCCAAGGATTTGCCAACATTCAATGATAATGACTTCCTCAACAAAGGGCAGAAGCTGCATGTGGGAGAAGAGAGTAAAAAGAACTTCCTGGAAAAACTGAAGTGAGACGTTGAGTTCCTTGCCCAGCTGAAGTTCATGGACTACAGTCTACTGGTGGGTATCCACAATATCGACTGGGCAGAGCAGGAGGAGATGGAGGTGGAAGAGTGAGCAAAGGATGAGGAATGTGAGAACAAAGCCATGGGCAGTAGCCTGCTCTGCTCCTACAGCACGCCCCTAGCACCCCAGACAGCCCTGGCAACCTCCTCAGCTTCCCCCGATTCTTTGGACCAGGCGAGTTCAACCCCTCACTGACGTCTATGCCATGAAAAGCCATGAAAGTGCCCCTAAGAAGGAGGCCTATTTCATGGCCATCATCGATATCCTCACACTGTATGATGCTAAGAAGAATGCTGTACATGCTGCCAAAACAGTGAAACATGGGGCAGGGGCTGAAATCTCCACTGTGAACCCAGAGCAGTACTCTAAACACTTCAACCAATTCATGTCCAACATCCTGACTCAGTCATCTCTACCTTCTGCCAGGGCCAGACTGCTGGACAAGGGGTCGGGGATGAGGGGAGGGGAAGGGTGTATTGGGGCTAGAAGGGAGGGTGGGGAGCAGAGGGGGGTCAGGAGGGCTTTAGTAAAGGGACTGCAGCCTGTGACACAGAGCAACTCTAGCAGGGAGGGAGGGGACGTGCTGTTTGTGCGCAGGCTCACAGGATGTAGCCTTACTTCCTGCTCACTGTAGTTGAAGACCTTCTCTCCAGCCCCCACCAAGCCCTGTTAGTCCAACAACCCACTTGTAAAATAAACACACAGACATTTATATTATTTAAACTGCTTGGCCATTAGCTCTGGCCTACCTTTGTCTAGCTCTTACTCTTATATTTAGCCCATTTCTATAAATCTATACTTTGCCACGTGGATTGTGGCTTACCAGTACCTTACATCTTTCTTTTCCTGGTGGCAGCTGGCACTGTCTCTCTGCCCCAGACTTCCACCTCCCAGAATTCTCTTCTCTCTTGTCCCTCCTATACTTCCAGCCTGGCCACTGGCCGAACAGCATTTTATTTATACAGAGCGCTATCCACAGCAACTCACCCTTGATATGCCTCTTTGTCCCTGGTTAAATGGGCTCCTCTCTTGGTATCTTGTAACCTGTGATTATATGTTGGGGCTAGAGATGATGTTGTGGGATCGTTTCTGAAATTCATTGCTCCAGGTTTGCTATTTCTAATGCTCTGTGTCATCACCATAGCCACCTCCCTGTTGCTAACAGGCTCTCAGTTCCCTTCAGTTAAGACTGGCACAGTATCTCTGACACCATGAGAGAAGGTCAGACACCTCTGTCAACCATGTTTTGATCTCACCTAGAAAGACTTTTTAATTTCCTGGATTATTGTGCATAGATCCCTCCATGTTTCCACCTTGGATCCAAGTGAAATGTTACATTCATTGCTCCATCTTGTCCTCACAGAAGAACATTGCAGGTTGACCCCAACATCTTGCACCAGAGTCAGAGGCCTCAGAGGGGAACAGGTTCATCTTCATGAGATGACAACTGACCAGAAAGCAGCTGGGCCCTCAGACAGCTGGTTCTCAAAGAACCCAATGACCACCACCCCAGCCACCTGTGCCTGAGACCTGGAATTGTGATTGTCTATCAAGCCTGCCTCCCACTAGCTCAAAGGGAACTAGAAAGCTTCTTTGCATTTATCAGGACCCCTGTGTTTCTGTGGAATCCCAGACACTAATATGTACCAAACAGGGTCGTGTGCATCATCCATATCCTAACTCCTGACCTCTGGCGTGCAGTCACCTGTAACTGGCGAATGGTCAGTGGCAGAGCCCTAAGTACCTGAGTGCTCACTGCAGAGACACCACTTCAAGTCCCGGCCTACCGTGTAGGTGTCTGGCTCCCTGTGCCTGTGATTTCCCACCTGGATAGCTTCAGCCAGCAAGGTGCTCCACCCAGGGTTGCTTGAGTCACTTGAGGATGTGACCCAGGAAGCCTATTTGGAGGCCAGATGTGGGGCTTGACCCATCCTCAGCCTCAGGGCTGATTTTCCTTGCCCTCTCACACTTTCTGAACTTGGGATCTGCCTACAGGCCTCCTCGGAAAGAGTAACATCCCGCAGCCTCCTCCAGGATTGCGGCCCAGGGCCTGAGGAGGGAACTACTCGAGTCATTCTGATGCCACCAGAGTAACTGGAAGAGAAATGGCCCCGTTGGCCTGCACTGGGAGGGGTACATTCCTACCTCCTCCCAACCCCTCAGAAGGAACAGGAATTTAGGATGAGATGGAGAATTTGTAGGTAACCACAAAGATGTGAAGCAGGTTTGTGGAACCTTCTCGGGTGGATAGAGGACTTTCTGTGACTGCCTCCCAAGCTAGCCAAGCTCAGCGGTGGGAGCTGGAGCCATTGTGTGGTCCTCCACACCAAACACTGAGAGAAGGAGCAAGATAGCAGTCAGCTTCTTTCTCTAGAGCTGCCACATTGAGTGGAAGCCAAAGAAGACTATAGGTAAAGTTCTGGGGATCAGAACTGGGGAAGTACCAGAACCATATGGTTCATAGAGAAACGTCTTTAATTTAGGAGAGGGTTATATAGGAATAATGTCTGGACTGATTTCTCTACCTCACAATCAAGTGTGAAAAATCCGCATCTCCTCCCAGTAGTCCCAAGCTTAGAAGCTGAGGCTGAGCCTATTGTCCTGTGTATGAAACAGCGGGCCCGTGGTGGTGGATGCTTTTAATCCCAGCACTCGGGAGGCAGAGCCAGGTGGATCTCTGTGAGTTCAAGGCCAACCTGGGCTACAGAGTGAACCCTGTCTGGAAAAAAAATGTTTAAGAGTCTTATCAAAGAAACTACAGGGATCTAACTTGTTTAACATTGAGTTTTGTGGGGGGGTTAGTTTTTTGTTTATTGTTTTTTGTATATTGTTTAGAATTTTGAAAGGTAGCATTGTGTTTCAAATGCTCTGTGTTCCTGACAGTATTGTTAAGTAGGTCAAAATATTTGAGCTGTGGTTTGGTGGACTTGACATAGTTTTTTACAAGGTCATTCTAGTACTGTCTTCAAAACCTCGGGTTAGGCCTTCTGATTCCTTTGGCATTCCATATGTTTAAAAGCTGTTTATCTTGGTTCAAAAAAATGAGGCATCCCATGGAAAGTCAGCAGAGCTAGGTCCATATATTGTAGGCAGGTCAAAGCCCCTCCCCCTGTCTCAAGGCTCTATTAGATGATTCTTAAATATACAATGAAGATATTGATCTAACTAGATGACAGTTGGTCTAACTAGAAAATGATTATTCTGTGTGTCACCCTAAATTCCCAAAAGACTCACCAATAATTCAAAACTGTACCAGTAAGAAGGAAAAAGTGTGCTGCAATCAGACCATAGAATACACTATCAGGAGGACAAGAGAATGATCAGGGGAAGATGAAGTCCTATAAGATTTCATAGGAAATGCCCTAACAGTCGTGCTGGAACTCTCATCCAATAACTGATGGAAGTGGATGCAGAGATCCTCAGCCAGGCCCCAGGCAGAGCTTCAGGTGTCCAACTGTTGAGAAAGAGAAAGGACTGTAAGAGTGTGAATTGTTGAGACCAAAATTGCAAAAGCACAGGGACAAAAAGCCAATCGAATGGAAGCACATGAATTATGAACCAAAGGCTGTGGAGCCTCCAGCTGGATCAGGCACTCTGGATAAGTGAGACAATTGAATAGCTTGAATTGTTTGGGAGTCATCCAGGCTGAGGGACCAGGACCTGTCCTTAGTGCATAAGCTGGCTGTTTGAAACCTTGGGCTTACACAGAGACACTTTGCTCAGCCTGGAAGGAGGGGACTGGACCTGCCTGTACTGAATCTACCAGGTTTAAATGAATCCCCAGGGGAGTCTTGGCCCTGGAGGAGATGGGAATGGACGAGTGGGTATGGGGGGAAGGTGGGGTTGGGGGTAGGAGTGGGGAGGACAGGGGAACCCATGGTTGATGTGTAAAATTAAAACACAAATGTAATAATAACAAAAAATTTTTAAAAAAAATTTCATAGGAAACTAGGCTCTTCATTTTGATTCTCAGTAATGAAGTGTAAAAACTAATGTCATACCCATAAATGAAGCTTCCACATCTTTATTGATATTTATACCCACAGGAACATTTGCTTAGGGAAAATTAAAGAACATTTATCTGGAAGTGTGAGAAGCCACCTTTCAATGCACAATCCTCTCCCTATCCAACGTGGCGTCATTTCAGATAAATACATGGGAAACAGAGACACAAAATATAGGAGAACATATATTTATTTTTCAGGGACCTTGAATTTGTGCAGGATAAGCACAAATCTCTGTTTTCAACTTTAAATTTACATCTGTCCATTGACAACAATATGCCAAGACATAAGGTTATTAGCTTTGTTTACATGAGATGATATTTGTATAAACTCTTTACATGAGTGGATATGTTTGCACAGTACCACTGGTAAAGTAAAGAATATCAAGTACATGGATGCATTGAGGAACATAGGATCCACCAATACATCAAGACTAACACGTTGACTATGTAAGATAAGTGTAAAGTTACATCATAACTGGCTCTTCCTTCCTTCCTTCCTTCCTTCCTTCCTTCCTTCCTTCCTTCCTTCCTTCCTGCCTGCCTTTCTTACTTCTTTTCTTTCTTTCTTTCTTTCTTTCTTTCTTTCTTTCTTCCACTTTCTTTATGGTTGGAGGTTGTTAGTGAGTTACAAGACTGGGGCTCTGTATCAGAGGTTGCCCAGTATCTCACTCCATAGTTCTGGGATATACAATTAATTTACATTGCAATTCTCCTGGATGAACTTCCAAAGTACTGGGAAGCCTGTAGTGAGTCACAGTGCTCCTATGGTAAAGATGGATTTCTCAAACCATTATTTACTATAGAGTGTTTATGGCTGTTGGTAAAGATGTTTTCTGTGTTTGGTCTTTTGAATGTGGTTTTCAGCAGTTGAAGAGTACAGAACAAGGATCCTTAGGATCTCTAAAGATCAACAGGAATGGAGAAATAGTGGGGAAGCCTGCAGTCAAAGCTTCACCTACATGCCTCAACAAGAGACCCCAGTCTGTTAGAACAGTGTGGAAGATGATACAAATAAAATTTAGGAGGTACAGGGCAACAAATGTGATCACCACCATCAGGACAGTTTGGGCTGCTCTGGTCTCAGCATGGACTCTATGGTTCTGATTGGGATTGATGATATGCTGTGTTCGCTGGTGATGTCTATAGAGGAGAATCACCATGGAGACACTGGTCCAGGCCATGATGCTGATGAATGTGGCATCATGGGCAAAATGCAAGAAGACGATGCCTACACTGAAACCAGATGTGGAACAGAGAAACTTATTGTTATTGTTAGTGTCATTGCCTGTGCTCTGTGGACCACTGACTTTCATTGGAATGTAGACATTATTTAAGACACTGAACAACCAACAACTGTAACAAGAATAACTCAGGACATCAGGGGTTCTTCCTCGGAGCATCAGCCTACCCCAGTGACCAGGAACAAGAGTGACAAACTGATGGATGCTCAGGGCACTGGTGGAGCACATGTTTGTGCTTCGAGCCACCAGGCGAATGAAGAACACAATTTTGCATTTCAGGTTAGTCGCAGGTTTCCTTGGACCAAAAACCATCATGTTCGTTGGAAATGCAGTGACAAGGAGAAGGAAGGCATTGGTCACAGCCAAGTTGGTGACAATAACCTGTGTGGGCCTCAGTCGAGAGCCCCTGAAGATGGGAGAGAAATTGTATAAAAACAGAAGAATGTTGGCCACGGTCCCAAGCACAACAAGTAAAAGCAGGAACATCTGGAGAGCCAATTCCTCAGTGGTTTTTAGAGCTTTACTCTGAGATGTCATGGAGAGGACTTCTGTGCAGACTGGTGTGATAACCAGTAGGAACTCTGTTCTCTTCAAGACACTTCTAAATTGTCTGAGCATAATGAATAATTTGAGTCTTTATGTCTTCTATGAAGGCAGGCACTACTGTATCACAGTACAGGAGCTTGTCCTGGAGAACACTGCATAGACAACACAGACTATTATTTTGGACTTCATGTACTTTCCCTCACCTCATGTTGGAAGTGTATTCATGATACAGCTGTATCTTTATTGGTCAATGTGACACCAATGATAATACAGTATGGTATATGAATATATGAACAATGAACATAGGAACACAGTTTTGCATCCTTTTAATGCAGCAACTTCCCTCTTAATACAATGATATCTTCATCCCAAAGAAATGTCTCATTCACAGCTTAGCACTTATCTGAAAATGACATTGAATGTGACATCTATGTATAGGGTGGCTGATTTTTAGCTGATGGATGGAGACTGACTATTCCTCTGAAAAACAATGTATGAAGTAAGTTGCAGACTAAACAACAGCTTTCAAAGACATGAGTTTCAATAACATGAGTTTTAAAAGAATCAGTCTATTCAAATGGTTTAATTGTGATAGTGTATCAACATATTTTGAATGTGACTAAGGGAACCTGGTGTTGACTCACCAGCATCTCCAGCATCTCCAGCTTCTGATTCTTCATAACAATAGTTAAGATTCAGAATTTTTAATAAATGAAATTCTTTGTTCACTGGGGACCAAATGTGTTAAGAATTACAAATTGGAGGTTGGAGAGATGGATCTCCAACACAAAAGACTCGTGTTCATACCCAGTACCCATATAGTCGTTCATATCCATCTGAAACATCAGTTCCCCAAGTTGAATGCCCTCTTATGGCTTTTATGGCTCAGCACAAATGTGGTGTCAGACATATAGGCAGTTAAAACACTATATACATAAAGTAAAATTCCAATATCTAAAAAAAGGACAAGAATACAAATTTATAATTTATAAAATCATGTAGGTAAAGTTAGTAGCAAAAAAAGAACCAATCAGCTTTTCAGAAAATTTTATACAGATCATTAATGTGATAGAATAGAAAATACTTCAAAAAAGTAGCTAGTTATTTTTTATCACAAATATGAACCTCAATTTACATGTATATATCCATATATACAGAAGCAGCCTTAAAAGTTCTCTCACAGAACTCCTTCAGCAGATAACCACCTTTAGTGAAAAGACTGGATACAAGATAAACTCAAAATAATCATAAGCCCTCCTATATAAAAAATGATAAACATGCTAAGAAAGAAATTAAGGAAACAACTCCCTTCAAAATAGCCACAAATAATAAAATAAGTTGGTATAACTCTAACCAATCAAGTGAAAGACCTATATGACAAGAACTTCAAGGGTTTTTTTTGAAGAAAGAAATTGGAGAAAATATCAGAACATAGAAAGATCTCACATGCTCATGCACTAGTAGGATTGACATTGTTAAAAGCCCATCCTACCAAAAGCTATCTACAGAGTCAATGGAATATCCATCAAAATTACTACAGAAGTCCTCACAGACCTCCAATGAACAATACTCAACTACATATGGAAAATTAGGAAATGTAGAACAATAGTGGACATAAAAGAACTTCGTGAGGTATCATCATGCCTGATTTCAAGCTGTACTAAAAGATTATAGTAATAAAAAACCACATGATACTGACATAAAAACAGAAAGTTCAATCAATAAAATCAAAAACTCATATGTAAATCCATGCACCTCTGGACACCTGATGTTGACAAAGAAACCAAAATTACACAATGGAATAAAGAAAGCATCTTCAACAAATGGTGCTCATCTAAAGGGATGTAGGTATGTAGATGACTGCAAATAGATCCATATCAATCTCCCTACACAAAAATCAAGTTCAAGTAAATCAAAGATCAGTTTTTTTTTTAATTTAAGAAAAATTTTTTATTCATTTTACAAACAAACCACAGATCCCCCTCTTTTCTCACCTCCTGTTTCCTCCAGGGATACCACCTCAACACACCCCCTTCCACTCCTCCAAAAGCCTGGTACATTCATTTGAGGCAGGACCAAGGCACTCCTCCACTGCATCAAGGCTGATCAAGGCATCCCAGCATAGGTAATGGTCTCCAGAAAGCTAGATAATGCACCAGGAATAGTGGATCAAAGATCTTAACATAAATCAAATTACACTAAACCTGACAGAAAAGAAAGAATGGAATAGCCTTAAATGAATTGGCACAGGAGATCACTTCCTGAATATAACACCAATAATGCAGACAACAAGATCTACAATTAATAAATGGAACCTCATGAAACTGAAAAGCTTCTGTAGGGCAAACGACACTGTCAATAGAACAAAACAGCAGCCAACAGAATGGAAAAAAGATCTTGACAAACCCCACATCTGACTGGACTGATTTCCAAATTATAAAGAATTCCACTTACACTATATATGGAAAAATCCCCAGGGACCAAAGCATTTCATTTATTTATAATTTCCTGAATCTTAACTATTTTCATGAGGAAGCAGAAGCTGGAGATGCTGGCGATACTGGTGAGTCAACCCCAGCTTCCCTTAGCCAAACTCAAAATATGTTGATGCACAATCACAGTTAAACCATTTGCACACACAGATTCTTTGGAAACTCATATCCTTGAAATTCATGTCTTTGCAAGCTCTTGTTTAGTCTGCAACTCACTTCATACACTGTTTTCTAGAGGAACAGTCAGTCTCCATCCATCAGCTAAAATTCAGCCACCCTATACATAGATGTCACATTCAATGTCATTTCAGATAAGTGCTAAGCTGTGAATCAGATATTTCCTTGGGATGAAGAAATCATTGACATCATTAGGTAAAAGAAGAGACCAAAAGCAACTCTCCAAACCATTGATGTTGACTTCAGAAGAGTTGCAGTAGGAAAAAGAGAATGTTAAGCAGACCTCTACACTTACAAGAATCCCACCTGTCCAGTACAGCAATTTTAGAGATGCTCACAGGCATGAAAAACAGCTCCTAAGTCTTTACTGTAGAAACACAGCTCTGACTTCTTCTCTATTTGAAGATCTTCTCTTCCCTGAGACAGTTCTGAGGAAATGCTTACCTCTCCAATAACTCAGTGGAGCATTGTGCAGATGACTGAATGAACACAGATCACCAGTGCTCATAAAAGGACTAGACTACACTAACGGCCCTCAGAGAGTGCATTACTTTGTCATCTGTGATGTCTGTGACAGTATGTGCATGGAGACTTTGTGATACTCCAATGACAGAAAAATAACACTTGTCATCAGGGGAAATCACAATTATTATCTTCTGCTTATTAATGATAATGTTTATGACTTTTTGGGTGCTAAGGAATAGTTGTCAGAGTTAGAAAAAGTTTTCCATGTTTCCTTTGGGAGCATCTAAGTTTTCAATTTGTGTTGTCATCAGACGTGGAAAGCTGCACTCCAGTGTAGATCAAGGGGTTTGTTGAATGTATTTACAAGGGGGTTCATTGTACAGTACTGTTTCACACTTGCAAACTGATGCTTGCATGAAGTCCTTCAGAAAGAACATCAACATGTCATCAGGAGTCTGGTATTTTCCCTTCTGTGGCCCAACAAGTGTTGCAAAAGAGTCATGAACTTGAGGTAAGCCAAAACATAATTGAGTCACACAGTGGCTCATAGCCCTGTGGTGGGGAGTAGGGCTTGATTAAATACTAGAGAATAAAATCCATTATGTCAATCATGCTTAGAGCAGATAAAGAAAGAAGGATAATTCAGAGCAGAATGGCTGTGCTCTGTAAGAGTCTATGCTAGGGTGTGGGAATATGGGAAAGAAAAGTAAAATATTTCATCAGAGTGAAATTCTTTCCAAACTTCTTTTTCAGCATGGCTTAAGGTCAGCCCATCTTTCTGGAGATGTTCCTTCCCTTTGGGTGCATAATAACTTGGACAGCTTATTGGTCTATATAACATGACTGTTTAGTCTCCAATACAGGGCCACAGGCTTTATTGTCTTAGATAGAAGTAGGTTTCCAGGAAATCTGGGAAAAAAAGGCCAGATATAAAATAATAGGAATAGTCGAAGGGGAAAAGACACAGGTCAAAGACACAGAAAATATTTTCAATAGAATCATAGAAGAAAATGTCCCAAAACTAAAGAAGGACATGCATATAAAGGTACAGGGAGCATACAGAACACATCAAATGGACTAGACCAAACAAGGAAGTCCCCTTGATACATGATCATCAAAACACTAAATGTTCAGAACAATGAAAAGATGCTAACAACTGCAAGGTAAAATATCAAGTTGGGGATGGAGTTTAAAAAACACTGAGTAATATATAAAGGCAGACCTATCAGAATTACCCCTTTCTTCTCAGTGGAGACTCTAAAGCTAGAAGTACCTGGACAGATATGCTAAGATAATTGTGAATTTATGTGATGACTGTCTTTCTTTCTTTGTTTATTTTTTTCTGTCCTCAGTTTTTCCTGTGTTGTTCCCCTTGGTGTAGGTAGAGATGCGAGACTGTATGCATGCCATTATCACCAGAATTTTAGGTCATCTCTTTATTGGCACCACAGTATAAAAAGGAAATTGGGATTTATACCTGGGGTTCTTAATTTCATTAATAAAAGCCTTTAAGAAGTGATTATATGGGAGCTGAAAGATTATTTTATTAGTATTCAAAGTTAAAACAGACCAGAATAGGCAATCTATAAATCTCAGCAGTTTCTCAAAGGAGGGGAATCCAAAAGAGCCATGACCTTGAATTGAGCCAGCATGGAAATGTTCACACTGAGGCAGATAGACCCATGTTGGGGTTTGGGGCTTTAGTGATAGGCTAAGGAATGCCAAGCATTGGGATAAACATGCTTAGGAAAGAGATCATGGAAAGAATAATTCAGAGCACCATGGTGTGCTCAGCAAGAGCATTGCTAGAAGGGGGAGAATCTGGGAAGGGAAGTAAAGTATTTCAGCACAGGGATAATTTCTCTGATCCTCTCTTTAGCATGGCTTAAGGTGAGCCACCTTCCTAGGGTTGGTCCTTCCTCCTTGGGGCACAGTCTCCTGACAGTTTTTCAACCCATGTGACCTGAATGTTGACTCTCCAGTCAGGCCAGACATTCCACTGTCTTGGATAGAATGAGTTTTCCTTTAATTAACTTCTATGTCACTCTAATATTTTCCCCCTGAAGAAGTAAACATGAAGTCATTTGTAAACAGATCCACGTCATAAATCCCAACCATTTTTGGCATCTATGACATCTGGAGGGGAGAATGTTTCCTGGTGTCGCAAAGATATTCCTGGCTTCTAGCCAAGATATGAAGTGCTGATTTTTCTCTAGTGTCTTTTTACTGAAAATGGCATAACCAATATGTGCCACTTACATCCTCATCTTTTCCCTCTGGAGAGCATATTTCATGTTTCTACGATGGTGTATAAGCCAAAGTAGATATGTCATTGGGGGCAGAGTGCATCTGTCTTCTTAAAGCTGAAGGAGAACATTTGGTAAGAGAGGTGGGTAACCCCTCCAGATGTTGAATAAATTGCAGAAGGACATCAGTAGTTGAAATTTTACCACAGGTGTTGGGAGGAAGGACATCCTTGACTGGAGATGAAAAGAGATGTGAGGTGAGGTAAAGTTAGGACCTTGACACATCCTAGGCAAAGAGGGAGGAGATGTAAATATGAATCTGGTGATGGGATCACTAGAGCATCCATCAATTCAGCTCTTAAATAGTTTTTTTTTGACCCCTAAAGCTGAGACTATTTAATTGATAGGTGCTATGAATTCTCATCATCTGAGAATTCCCCAATTTCCTTGTGATTCAAGAAAATTCATTTTATGTACATTTTGGTTTGAATGACAATGTCTGCCATAGGCTCATCCACTTGAAAACTTGGTCCATAGTTGGTGGAATTGTGAGGGAATATAAAGGAGGTCCTCACATGTTGGTGGAGCTGTGTCATTTGAGGTAGGGTTGTGGTTGTAAAAACTTCTGCCATTCCAAGTGTAAATCACTTTGACATTTTGGTGTGGATCAAGATGTGAGTTCTCAGCTGCTCCTTTACTCTGCCATCCCACACACTAATCCTCTAAGACTGTGAGCCGAATTAACTCTTTCTTTATCAATAGCATTGGTCATGGCATATCACAACAGTAGAAAAATAATGAAAATGATATAGAAATGACTTTGTAGCTTGGAGAGGAAGTAGAACCATATAACACTTTAGATTTGGGTTTGGAAGATGGTTTTCTTCATTTTGCACTTGCTGTTACTAAGACCACACAAACGGAATGTATGGCATATTGAGAATTCTATGAATGTATCATATCATTCTTAAATATACTTTCAGGTTTTGCATAGTAGATTCATTTTTGAGAGCCTCACTGAATAGTCCTGGCTGTCCTGGAATTCACAATATCAACCCAGCTGGATTCTCCCTCACATAGAAGGCCTGGCTCTGCCTTCTGCATGCTGTGATTAAATGCCTTTGCCGCTGCACCCGTTGCACCATAGTTATTTTAACTACAATGTCAGTCTTGGTCATATCACAGTAATTAGCTAATAAGCTCCCCATTAATTCAAACTAAAATTATTAAAAAGGATAAAGTCTAACAAAAATACAATGAGGAAAAAGACAGACTAAGTAGAAAAGACAAATAAGTCAAATAGAAAATGAGGACTACAGTTTTTATTTTCATGCTGAAAACTAAAATTGCTCATGAAAAGTCAAATAAATGAAACTTCTGTACCTTTATTAATATTCATTCCTTCATTAGAAATTTCTTTAGTCAAAGTCCAAGTTTTTTAGATCCTTGTGGGAAAACACATAGTTCCATTTTCTTGGTTAATTGATGATGTGGGAGGGCCCAGTTGAGTGTGTGGTACCAGCCCTTGCATCAAGTGTGCTATAAGAAATAAGGATGCACAGTTGATGGAGAGAAGGTCAGAGAGATCCACTTGCCTCTGCTACTTGAGTACTGGAACTGATTTAGGTTGAGACCACCACATCCAGCCCACTACATGTAGTTTTCAGTTCAGTAGGAACCAATGAAATAAAGGGTTTTATGAGATAAAAGAAAAGCAAGCATCAATATGTTGTAGTCAAACTCTAAAGACTTCTAAGAAGAAGCAATCCTAATTTTTGATGTTGAATCCAGAAGTCTTGGTCAAGTGCAGAGGGATGAATGAATTCTATATTTAAAAAAAAAAAAGTGCACAGTGACAAGAATTCGACCTTCCCAGCCACAGCAAGATGGAGAGTCTCCTGGGGAGGGGTCAAGGCTTTCCCCTGAACTCAGTCACTGCAGAAACACAGCTCTGAACCCCCTGTCAAAGAAGACCCCTGTGTCTATACATTTTCCTGAAACAGAATTGAACAAAGTATTCACCTTTCACAGAGTATCTACAGAGCTTTGTGCGGGAACTATTCAATATAGGTGAGTCCAGGATGCCAGCATTCATAAAAGGGCAGGTGTCTTGCCCTGATATCCCTCAGAAAGATCATTACAATGTCACCTTTTAGTGGCAGCATCTGCATGGTTAGAGTCGGGATGTCTCCAAGGAGGTACAAGTTTTATTCCCATAGCAATCACCACAATCAACTTCTGGTGGTTACTCAAGAACAGCTGAGCAGAAGTTAGAAAAAGTTTGCATGTTTGATTTTTGATAATCTATCTTTAGAATTGACGTTGATATTAGTTTCAAAAATGTGTGCTTAGGGGTAGATCAAGGGATGTATTTATGCTATTACCTGTGAGGTGATGTACCATGCACAGTGTAAGTAAATTGGTTGCCACAACTCTGTGTTTGGTCCTAGACTTTGGCCCAAAACATGAGTTTCCCAAGTCTGGGTAAAGGTATCCTGACTACCTGGGGAGTCAGGCAACACCTTGAGCTGCTTAGGACAGCTCTTGACCACTGAAGCTGGAAGGAGACAGTTCAGCCCTGGAGGGCCATGTACCCAGGGCATCTCAAGCTGCTCAGAACAACAGCTCTGCCCTGAAGGTGTCCTGGACACCTGGAGCTGTTTAGTACAAGTCTCATGGCTAGAACTTCAAGGAGACAGTTCAGCCCTAGAAGGTCAAGTACCCAGGGCATCTCAAGCTGCTCAGTACAACAACTCTGCCTTGAAGGTGTCCCAGACACCTGGAGCTGTTTAGCACAGCTCTGATGGCTGGAACTGCAAAGAAGAAGCACAACCCTGGAAAGGAAAGTTTTGGCATAGCTCTGATGGCTGGAACTGCAAAGAAGAAGCACAACCCTGGAAAGGAAAATTTTCTGACTTCTCCACAAAGTCAGGCCTGAAACTGCTTCAGAAGGCAAGGGTATCCTGACTACTTGAGAAAGTCAAGGTATACCTGGTGTGATGGGGGATGGTCTCCCCGTAGGTTATAGCAATCCTGCTCCTCTCCTGAAGAGCCGCTACAGCTGAGCTTTGTGCAACACCCACTTCAGGGGGCTTCCTAGCAGAGCTCTGCTTCTCTGGCCTAAGATGTTACTTCTTTTGCTTGGCTCTGCAAAAGGGGAAAACCCTGCAGAAATGTAGCAATCTCCTCTGGTTCCTGATAAAGTGTTGTTTTTCAGCCCTCTCTTGCTCTGTCCACTGAAGGAAGTCTCAGCAAAGATCTTGTTCAGCCCCTCCTTACTCTGCTCTCTCAGCTCTCCCTTGTTTTATCCACTGAGGGATGTCTCAGCAAGGATCTTCTCTACACCAGTGAATGAAGATCTTCACACCATAAACTCTTTTGAGAAAGAAATTTATTTAAGTAAGAGGAGACCAAGAGAGTAGCTGCCTCTACCAGGGTGGAGTGGAGAGAACCGCTTTTTTCTAACTGACAAGGCAGGGTGTTTTACACAGGAAGTCTTGGTGGTGGAGTCAACCAGGGTTTGACTTGGGGCCCAGGGTTCTGGGCCATTTTTTCTTTGTCAGTATAGACCCACAGAAGCACATATTTCTGCCAGCAGATTCTCTGACTTATTTCACTTTCTGTATGTTGATCTCAGACTTGTTTTCTGAGATATCTATGTATCCTCTGACACTATAGAGGCCTAATATTTTGCCACTGTACAGAGAATCTGCTGTATAAGTAAGTAATCCTGGGTAAACTGGCAAGGATATACATTAGGCAATCATAACAAATATAGAAAACAAGGTATGGGTTGTGTCTGCAATTCTAGCATGTAAAAACACAAGGGAACGAGGAATCACTTCCTAAGGCTCGCCTTTCCTTTATAATTTCAAATTCAATTCCAGTGATACTGAACATGGCTCCTGATCCCCTTGGCCATATCTAGATTCTGGATATACCTCAGGGACTGTCAATTGACTCAGTGTGAAGTCAAAGAACCATATTATATCACTCCCCTACACAGTTCTGCTGGGACACTTGGGGACACCAGCCAGGCAGTGTGAGATCACAGATCTATGACTCTCCACTCCACAACTGGCCTCCCAGGTCTGAATAGAATCCATGGATCTCATATCCTGAGGTCAGAAGCAGTACTAAAAGTTGATTCTAGCACTGTGCAATCTGCTGAGCAACTTTTATGAGTCTGGAGCTGTGCCCTTAGCAGCAAATCAGGGGTCACTTTAGATACTACATCCAGGAATCAGTCTAAATCTGTGGAGGTTTTACAAGCAGCTGAAAATAGATCTATCACATGACCCAGGCAAATCATTCTTGGGCATAGGCCCCAAAACTCTATATCCTACTACAGAGACAATTACACCCATGCTTATCCCCACACTGTTTACAATAGCTAGGAAATGGAACCAACCTAGATGTCCAGCAACTGATCAGTGGATGATGGAAATGTGGCGCATTTACACAAAGGAACCGTAGTCACTCAAAATCACAAAATGAAACCACAAAACTTCGAGGGAAATTAAGGAAAATAGAGAATATTGTGCAAGCAAGGCTCAGGAAGATAGATGAGGCTTGCTTGCTTTCATATGCATATCTGCTGTGGATATCACTCTGTATAAATAAAGTGCTGATTGGCCAGTAGCCAGGCAGGAAGGATAGAGTAGGTGGGACAAGGAAGAGGAGAAGGCTGGAAACAGGAAGGCTGGGAGGAGACACTGCCAGCCACTGCCATGAGAAGCAACATGTAAAGACACCGGTAAGCCACAAGCCATGTGACAAAGTATAGACTAACAGAAATGGGTTAATTTAAGATAGAAGAAGTAGATAACAAGAAGCCTGCCACGGCCATACAGTTTGTAAGCAATATAAGTTTCTGTGTGTTTACTTGGTTGGGTCTGAGCAACTATGCGACTGGCGGGTAAGAGAAATTTGTCCTGACTGTGCGTCAGGCAGAAAATCTCTACCTACACATATCCTAGCTTCTAATTTTTGTGTGAGTGTATTTATGTGTGGGTGAGGATGCCGCACTGCCAGGAAACTAGAAAGGAGCCCAGCAAAGGTGGGGAAGGGGAGAGGAAAGGAAAAGGTGGGAAGGACAATGAAAGTGTGACAGACAGTGAGATAGTAACGTGCAAAGGGGGAATCACTGGGAGGGAAGTGAAGCAGGGATGAAGGGCAGGAGATGGGGAGATGATGGACGCTGGGAGGGTCAACCAGGACTGTTTGAAAATGCCATAAGGAAGCGGCTGCTTTGTACACTAGCTTCAAAAGCCAAGAGTTGAACAAACTTGTCAGAATCACTATTCATCATGCAAACACAGATTTCGGAATGAGAACCATCTAACTCCAACCAGAATGGCTCTTAGCAAAAAGAATAGAGGAGAGTACCACAGAGCAAAGGCTGCTCTTGCAGTGGACCTGGGTTTGGTTCCCAGTACCTATGTTAGGGAGCTGGACCTGCAAGAACCATCACCCTCCTCTGGCCACAGTGGGCACTACACTCACATGTACACATACAGTAGTCACTAGATCAGATGCATAGAATAAACACAGGTATATTAACAGATACACATGATGGAGAAATAGTGTTTGTAAAGCAGTATATTGTAGGAGCAGTAGACATAGAAAATTCAGTGTGAAAGAAATATGCAGAAGTGGCACAGTCTTGTGAGGCTGTTTGATATCAAGTGGATAGTGCTAGAAAATTGATAAGGGGGTTTCTGAGAGGACTCTGTGGGTTGAGGCACTTGGTACAGATCATCTGAGTTCAATCCCTGGTACCCACATAGTGGACAGAGAGAACTGACTCCTGAAAGTTGTCTTCTGACCTCCACACATGTGCCATGCTGTGTGTGCACAGACACACACCCAGAGAGAGAGAGACAGACAGACAGAGACAGAGACAGAGACAGAGAGCAAATATAATGTAATAAGAAAAGCTTAAACATTTTTAATAAAGATTTTTTATTGTTTTTATTTCATATGTATTTACACACAGTGTCCTGAGAGGCCAGAAGAGGGATTAAATGCCCTGGCACTGGAGTTAGAGGTGATTGTGAGTCCTTATGAGGGTACTGAGAAACAAACCCAGGTATTTTGCAAGACCTACAAGTGCTCTTAACCACTGAGCCATCTCTCCAGCCCAAAAGACAGTTTAGAGAGAGGGAGGCTGGGCAATATATACACTGATGTAACTGGTACTGGTAAGTCAATCAATGAGACCAAATCAGCTCATCATACCACAGAGGTTCAAAATCTAATTATGAGTAACCATATTAATTTGTGGAAGAAAACAGAGATTAATTAAATTTCAGAGTAGGAAAGATCATCATAAATCATAAGAATAATAAAATAAATCACATTAAGTTTTAAAAACAATTCTAAACTCTAGATACTATAAGCAATACATAGAAAAACCCAATTCTTGGAAATATTTAGGTAGCCACATATTAGGCAAATAATTTGTATGTATATGTACAGAACTCATATACAGTCAAGTTCATAAATGTTTGTATATATCTATAAATTATATATAATTACTGTACATGTTATAAACTTCATTTAAGTAAACTCAATTTAAATATACCTAAATTTATTTTGTCTTTTACTGAATCAAATATTATGTATGTTTATTCATATATATGCTTTATATATATATATATATACTTTATATATTTATGGTTTTGTTTTATATATATTATATAAATACTTTATATATTTTGTTATATATATTTATATTTATTATATACTGATGTACAGTCAAGTTCAATCTTCATATTGAGGAGAAAGAAACACACGCTAACTCCCCCATTATTATAACCACCGTCATACTTCCCATTTCTTTCATCTTCCTCATCATCTTCTCCATCTCCATCCTCACCATCAGCACCATCAAATTTATTAAAATATCCATTTCCTACAGGAGGAAGTTCAGCTATTGCATGTAGCTACAGAGATCACCTCGAGTTAGGACCCAAGAAGTGAACCACCCTTCAGCTCTTTAGAATCCCCCAGCACCCATCAGACACTTTAATTCATTACTAACTATTATTATTTATTCATCTATTACTGTGTGGGTATGTGCTTATGCCATGTCACATATGTGGAGGTCAGAGGACAGCTTGGGACTTGGTTCTCTCTGTCCTCCTTTATGACAGCTCTGGGGATCCAACTCAACCTGTGAGTTTTGCACAGTGGATGCTCAACCTACTGAAATGCCTCCCCAGACCTTAAGATATGAATGAAAGAAAGAAAAGAAAGAAGGGATGGGGAAGGGTTAAATAGGAGGGGAAATTGTCATCAGAATATATTGTATGAGAACAGAGTCTATTTCAATAAAAGAAAACAAATGAAAAATTATTCTTTATTTTTAATGTATGAACGTTTGCTTGAACAGGTTTATGTGCACCACACACATGCCTGGTACCATGAGTGGTCATAAGAAGACACTGAATCCCCTGGAACCTGAACCACAGATGTCTGTGAGCCACATGTAGGTACTGTGAACTGATCCAAGATCTTTTGTAAGAGTAATAAGCACTCTTAACTGCTCAGTAGTCATCTCTCCAAGGCTGGTATTAATAACAACTGGGTATTATTTAGACAGAGCTGGCAAATAAAGCCCATAGAGCCCAATCCATTTAAATACATATGGATTGGACAAATACTTTGTTCTTTTAAGGCAGTACTTGTAAAACTTACCAAGGAAAGACCAATACTTGGAGAGAATCCCATTTTAATTCAACGTATTGAACTTTCTTTGGCCTTACGAAGATAAGATCCCAGATGGCATATTGACATCTCACCTTTCACTTCCATTCAAACTCTACTCAGACCTTCATAACTTGGTCAGTCTTGCACACTTTCTTCCTGATGCTGGGAAATCATTCCGCCTTATAAACCTTTGTATACTTCTTTTTTAAAGGTATTTTTATTCTCACACTACTTCAACACTATCTTTTCCTATGTCCTGTTTCCTTTTTTCCCTTTTATCATGTGATAAAACAGAGCAAAATAATGATTTAAGTTAAAAAGAAAGTTGGCTCCAAACTTCATATGTAACATCATAGCAATAAATTAATATGCTCTGTATACATATTGTTCAATTATAAATCATTGTTATTCCCCTGAAAATGCCACATACAACAGATAATGCAACAATATTTTCTGCATTGTACAGTCCAGAAAATGTTCTCATATACTTGTGGTCTCCATTGAGAATAAATAGCAGATGAATCAAAGCAAAATGTCAACCAACTGAAGTTGACAACATCCAAAAGATAAAGCCTGATAAAATGTCATCTTGAGGCAATGGCTGAGGAGTTTAAGACAGATGTTCCCCTCAATCCTGCTGGTGGATGAGAAGCCCATAACTGTTTCTATTGTTGACATCATTATATCTAGCGAGAGACTATAGCCCCTCTCCTTGAAACAATGTCCTCCTCAGTTGCAATGAAGTGCACCATGCCTCTCCCCTTGGCCTGTTTTGCTGTTCACATTGGTGCTGTCACAGAATCAGTGCCCATCCTGACTCAGGGAAGAGATGTTAGAGAACTGTTGAAACCAAATATTTGTGCCTCAACTTAGGAGACCCAACCCCATCTCATGAGTCTGCTTCTCTGTGAGCTCACAAAGCACCTGGCTGTGCACACACAAAAGTCTTTAGATCCTCTGTAAAGTGGAAGGCTGCAAATGATGACTAGTTCTTGATGACTAGTGATTATAGAATGAACCAGAGGTGTTTTTTGCATATGTGTATTCTGGATAGAAGATTCCCATTTTTGTTAAAGACAGGCTGGACCCTATGCACTGAGAATCTCCTAATTTCCTTATGCTTTATCAAAAGTAAGTTTACAAACACACACAGGTGTGTGTGCGCACCGGCATGTGTGTGTGTGTGTGTGTGTGTGTGTGTGTGTGTGAGAGAGAGAGAGAGAGAGAGAGAGAGAGAGAGAGAGAGAGAGAAATGGGGGAATGTCTTTCTGTATGCTGTGAATGTGTTAGTCTGATTGGTGATAAATAAAATGCTTGTTGGCCAGTAGCCAGACAGGAAGTATTAGAGAGATAATCAGAGGAGAATTCTGGAATAGCAAGGCTGACTCAGGAGATGCCAGGACACCTTCCAGGGAGCAGCATGTAAGGGTACACAGGTAAAGCCAAGGAACATGTGTCAACATATAGATTAACAGAAATGGGATGAGTTTGAACGTAGGAGCTAGTCAGTGGTGGGCCTGAGCTAATGGTCATGCTGTTTTAATTAATAATAAGCCCCAGTGTGTTTATTTGATTCTGAACATCTGTGAGATTGCAGGACAGCAGGAAGCCATGTGGGGCCAGAAAAACTTAGGCTACACACACACACACACACACACACACACACACACACACACACACCCATATGTAATCACTATGTGACCAACAGATGAGCCAATACCATACAGTGTATATTATGTACAGATTTGGACTTTGGTATGGAGGTGTATGGACTGCAGTATGGATTGCAGGTGACCTATACAATACACCAACAGGAACACATTGATCTTCTAAAGCAATTGTGAATATTTATGTGATGACTGGCATTCTTTTTCTTTCTTTTTCTCTCATTTATTTATTTATTTATTTTTCTCTTGAAATTTTTTTTCCCTTTTTTATTATATTTGTGTTTTAATTTTACACATCAGCCATGGGTTCCCCTGTCCTCCCACCTCCCGCTCCCACCCCCACCTTTTCCCCATCCCCTCTCCTCCATTCCAACACACAATTCTTCATGGATCTGGAAAGAATAATACTCAACTTCATATGGAAAATAAAAGTTTCTTTTTGTCTCGTTTATTTATTATCTTCTTTTTTTCAGGTGCACATAAGGAGTTGTGAGACTGGGTCTCCTCATTACATGTTGTACTGGATCTCCACTCTAGCGCCTGACATGCCATTGCTTATATTGCAGTCCTCCTGGTCAGTCTCTCCAGTGCTGGGACAAGTTCAGTGAGTCAACATGTCTGTTTATGAAGAACGATTTTCTAACAACTTTTACTTAACAGAGAGTGTATGGCTGCTAGAGAAGCTGTCTTCTGTGTTTGTCACGTTGACTGTGGTTTTCAGCAGTTGAAGAGCACAGAACCGGGATCCTTAGGATCCCTAAAGATCAACAGGAAGGGAAAAACAGTGGGGAAGTTTGCTGCCAAAGCTTCACATATATGCATGCCTCCACCAGATACAAGAGTTCACAAAAGAAACCTGAATCAAACTGCAAACACAGTCTAGAACATAAAAGCTTACAAAGGTGACCACCAGCATCAGGACAGTTTGGGATGCTCTGGTCTCAGCATGGCCTCTGTGGTTCTGATTGGAAGAGAAGATGTGATGTGTTTGTTGGTGATGTCTATGGAGGAGCAGCACCATGGAGACGCTGGTCCATACCATGATGCTGATGAATGAGACATCATGGGAAAAATGCAAGACCATGCCTACAGTGAATCCAGATGTGGAACAGCAGAACCACCTGCTGTTTTTGTTAGTGTCATTGCCTGCACTATGTAGACCAGTGACTTTTATTAAAATGTGGATGTTATTTAAAACATTGAACAACCAATAACAGTAACAAGAATAACTCAGGACATCAGGGGTTCTTCCTTGGAGCATCAGCCTATCCCAATGACCAGGAACAAGAGTGACAAACTGATGGATGCTCAGGGCACTGGTGGAGCACATGTTTGTGCTTCGAGCCACCATACGAATGAAGAACTCAATTTTGCATTGCAGGTTAGTTGGAGGACTCCTGGGAACAAAAACCATCACCTTGTTTGGAAATGCAGTGATGAGGAGAATGAACATACTGGCCACAGCCAAGTTGGTGACAATGACCTGAGTGGGCCTCAGTTGTGAGCCAGTAAAGATAGGAGAAAAATTGTGAAAAAACAGAAGAATGTTGGCCAGAATTCCAATTCCAACCTTGGAAAGCAGTAGCATATGGAAAGCCAGTTCCTCAGTGGTTTTTAGACCTTTACTCTGAGAAGTCATGGAGAGGTCTTCTGGGCAGACTGGAGTGATGACCAGGAGGAACACTGCTGTCTTCAAGACACTTCTCAATGTCTGAGCATAATCAATGATTTGAGTCTTTACTTCTTCTATGAAGGGAGACACTACTGAATCACAGCACAGGACCTTGTCCTGAAGAACATCAAATAGACAACTGAGACTATCATTTTGTACTTCATGAACTTTCCCTCACCTCATGATGGAAGTATTAGTGATACAGCTGTATCTCTTGGTCAACATGACACCCATTGTAACATAGTATGGCATAACATATGAACACTGAACATTGGGACATATTCTCTTATCTTTTGAATGCAACATTTCCCCTCAATGATAAAAAGTGTTAAGAAATACAAATTGGAGATTAGAGAGATGGCTGTTCAGAAGACTCATGTTCAAATCCAGCACCCACATGAACGTCCTCATCCATCTGTAACATCACTTCCCCAAAATGAATGCCCTCTTGTGGTTTTTGTGGCACTGCACAAATGCGGTGCCAGACATATAGGCAGTTAAAACACTATAAGCATAAAGTAAAATTACTATAAATTAAAATGGATAAGAATACACATTTATACTTCATAAACTCATGTAAGAAAGGTAAGCAGCAAAACAGGAACCAGTCAGCTTTAGACAAAATTTTATACAGATCATCAAAGTGATAGAATAGAAAACATTTTAAAAAGGAACCAACTTTCTGATCATAAATATGAACCTCAATTTATACTTGTATATCCTTATATACATAAACAACCTCAAAAGTTCTACAAGGGAACTCCTTCAGTGGATAAATATCTTCTGAGAAGTGACTGCATACAAGTCTAACTCAAAAAATCAGTAGCCCTCCTATATACAAATGACAAATGGGTTGAGAATGAAATCAAGGAAACAACATCCTTCACAACAGCCACAAATTATATACAATATCTTGTTGTAATTCTAACCAAGTAAGTGAAAGACCTGTATGAGGAGAACTTCAAGTGTTTAAAGAGAGATATTGGAGAAGATATCAGAAGATGAAAAGATCTCCCATGCTCATGGATGGGTAGGATTAACACAGTAAAAATGGCCATCCTACCAAAAGAAATCTTCAGATTCAATGCAATCTCCATTAAAATCCAAACACATTCCTTTACAGACCTTAAAAGAACAATACTAAACTACATACAGAAAACAACAACAAAAAAACAGGATAGCTAAAAGAATCATGTACAATAAAAGAACTTCCAGATGTATCACCATCCCAGATTTCAAGCTGTACTATTAAGCAATAGTAATAAAAAACCACATGGTATTGGCATAAAACCAGAAAGTTTGATTAATGGAATTGAGGACCCATTTATAAATCCATATACCTATGGACATCTGATTTTCTCACAAAGCCAAAAATTATACAATAAAAAACAGAAATCATCTTCAACAAATGGTTCTGGTATAACTGGATGTTGGCATGTAGAATATTGCAAATAGAACCATATCTATAGGCACATACAAAACTCAAGTCCAAGTAGTCAAGAATTTTAATATAAAACCAGCTGCCCTGAAATTGAACAGCCTTGAAAAAATTGGAACAGGAGACCACTTCCTGAATAGAGTACCAATAGTGAAGGCTCTAAGATCAACAATTATTAACTGGAACATTATGAAACTGAAAAGCTCCTGTAAGGTAAGAGACACTGTCATTAGGACAAAACAGCATCCTTCAGAATGGGAAAGATCTTCTCACAGAGGAATGATTTTCAAAATATTTACAGAACTTAATTTACACATATATATGGGGGTAATCCCCAGGTACCAAAGCATTTCATTTATTCATAATATTGTGTATCTTAACTATTTTAATGATGAAGCACAAACTGGAGATGTAAATGAGCCATCATCAGCTCCCCTCAGCCACACTCAATCAAAATGTGTTAATATACCATCACAGTTACACCTTTAGTTCAGGCAGATTCTTTGGAAATGTGAGTCTTGGAAACATGTCTTTGAAAGTTTTTGTTGAGTCCTCAATTTACTTTGTATATTGTTTTTCAGAAGAACTGTCAGTCTCCACCCATCAGCTAAAAATCAGTCATCCCATATATAGATGTCACATTAAACGTCATTTTAAAATAAGTGCTAACATGTGAAACAGATATTTCCTTGGGATGAAGAAATCACTGACATCATTAGGTAAACAAGAGACAAAAAAGCAACTATCTTAACCATTAAGAGTTTCTGTAGGGAGAAGAGAACATTAAGTAGAAATTTACAGTGGCAAGAATATCCCCTGTCCAGCCACAGCAAGGATGGAGATGCTCACAATGATGTTGGCCAGCTCCTCATTGCCTAATGAAGAAACAGAGCTCTGACTACTTCTCCATTTGAAAATCTTTCTATTATCTATTTCCCCAAAACAGGTACAAGGAAAGGCTTATATCTTCAATATTTTCCATGGAGCATTGTGCAGATAAAAGAGTGAACCAGCCCATAAAAGTATACCTCATAAAAAGAGACTATTTATCTAGACTAACATCCCTCAGAGAGTGCATTACTTTGTCATCTGTGAGGTCAGTGACAGTGTTTGCATGGAGACTTTGTGATTCCTCCAATGAAGGGAAAAAAATATTGTTCCTGAGGGCAAATTACAAATTTTACCTTGTTAATGATAATGTTTATGACTTTGTTGGCTGTTAATGAATAGCTGTCAGAAGTTAGAGTAAGTTTTCTATGTTTCCTTTGGGAGCATCTAAGTTTTCATTTTGTGTTGTCATCAGGTGTGGAGAGGTCCACTCCAGCATAGATCAATGGATTTGTTGAATGAATTACCAAAGTGTTTATTGTACAGTAATGTTTCATACTTGCAAAGTCATGCTGACATGATGTCCTTCAGGAAGATCATCAACATGTCATCAGGAGTCTGGTAGTTTTCCTTCTGTGGCATGTGTTGGAAAAAATCCATGAACTTGAGGTGAGCCAGAACAGAGATGAGTCACACAGTGCCGGGCAGCCCCGTGGTGGGGAATGGGACTTCAAGATATACTAAAGAATAAAAACCATGATGGCAATCATGCTTAGATCAGAGAAAAGGGAGGATAATTCAGAGCAACATGTCTGTGTTCTGTAAGAGCCTGTGTTAGTGTGTGGAAATATGGGAAGGAAAATACAGTATTTCATCAAAGTGAATTTTTTTTTAACAAACCTATTCTTCAGCATGGCTTAAGTTGACCCAGACTTCCTAAGAGTGGTTCTTCCTTCCTAGGATACAATCTGCTGGCCAGGTGCTTGCCCCATGTGGTGTGAATGTTGACTCTCCCGTCAGGCCAGACATTCCACTGTCTTGGATAGAATGAGTTTTCCTTTAGTGAACTTCTATGTCACTATAGTGTTTTCTGTACAATAATTATTTTTAGGTAATATTCCAGGAATTTGGAAATGTATGACTAGACCAAAGACACAAAGTAAAAGACAATGATATCCAGGGTACCCATCTTCTCTAAGCCTCTTTGCTACCAGATGGGGGGAAGACGGAGTGGAGACAGAGTCTTGATGGCACATGTGCATGAACAAAGACAGAGATCAAGGGGATACAAATTACAAATAAAGAAGTCAAGCTTTGGCTATTTGCAAAGCACATGATAGTATACATGAGTGACCCAAAAATTTGACGAAGGAATTCTTACAGCTTATAAACTTCTTTAGCAACAGAGTAGGATACAAGATTAACTCAAAAAATCAGTAGCCCTCCTATATACAATTGACAAACAGGCTGAGAAAGACATCAGAGACACATCACCCTTTACAACAACCACAAATGATATAAAATACATTGAGGCAACTCTAACTAAGAAAGTGAAGGACCTGTATGAGAAGAACTTTAAGTCCCTGAAAAAAAGAAATTGAAGAAGATGTCAGAAAATGGAAAGATCTCCCATGCTCATGAATACTCAGGATTAACATTATAAAAATGGTAATCTTACCAAAAGCAATCTAAATATTCAATACAATCCCCATCAAAACGTCAACACAATTCTTCACAGACTTGAAAAGAAAAATACTCAACTTCAGAAGGAAAAACAAAAAACCCAGGATAGCCAAAAGAACCATATACAACAAAACAACCTTTGGAGGCAACACGATCCCTGACTTCAAGCTCTACTATAGAGCTATGGTAATAAAAACAGTTTGTTACTGGCATAAAAACCAACATGTGGACCAGTGGAATCAAATTGAAAACCGTGACATTAACCTACACATCTATGAACATATAATTTTTGACAAAGAAGCCAAAACTGTACAATGGAGAAAAGAAAGCATCTTGAACAAATGGTGCTGGCATAACTGGATGTCAGCATTTAGAAGGCTGCAAATAGATCCATATCTGTCACTGTGCACAAAACTTAAGTCCAAATGGATCAAAGACCTCAACATAAATCTACTTACTCTGAACCTGATAGAATTGAAAATAGGAAGTAGTCTTGAATGCATTGGCATAGGAGATCAATTCCTAAACATATCACCAGTAGCACAGACACTGAGAGAAGCTTTTGTAGAGCAAAGGACACAGTCAACAAGACAAAGCAATAGCCTACAGAATGGGAAATGATCTTCACCAACCATACATCTGACAAAGGGCTGATATCCAGAATGTATAAAGAACTCAAGAAATTAGATATCAAAATGCCCAACAGTCCAATTAAGAAATGGGCCATAGAGTTAAACAGGATTCTCAACAGAGGAATCTCAGTGGCTGAAGGACATTTAAGGAATTGCTCAACATCTCTAATCATCAGGGAAATGCAAATGAAAATGACTGAAATACCACCTTACATCTGTTAGAATGGCTAAGATCAATAACACTGAACACAGCTTATGCTGAAGATGATTTGGAGCAAGGGGAACGTTCCTCCACTGTTGGTGGGAATGCAAGCTTGTACAGCCGCTTTGGAAATCAATATGGCACTTTCTTAGAAAATTGGGAATCAACCTTCCCAAAGACCCAGCTATACCACTCTTGGGCATATACCCAAGGAATGCTCAATCATACCACAAGGGCACATGCTCAGCTAAGTTCATAGAAACATTGTTTTTAATAGCCAGAACCTGGAAAAAACCCAGATGCCCTTCAAACAAAAAATGGATAAATAAAATGTGGTACATATACACATAAAAGAAAACTTTTCGAATTAAAGAAGGAAATGACTATGAACATACAAGAAGCCTATAGAACACCAAAGAGACTAGACACCCAAAAAAAAGGTCCCTTGCCACATAATAATTAAACAATTAAATGTACAGAAAAAAAGAAAGACTATTAAGACCAGCAAAGGAAAAAGGCCAAGTGACTTATAAAAGCAAAAACATCGCAAGTACACCTGACTTCTCCATGGAGACTTTGAAAGCCAGAAGGACCTGAACAGATGTAATTCAGACACTAAGACTATAGATGTCAGCCTAGACTCATATACCCACCAAAACTTGCAATCACCATAGATGGAGTTAACAAGACATTCCAAAACTAACTCAGATTTAAATAATACCTATCCACAAATCCAGCCCTACAGAAGGCAATAGAAGGAAAATTCCAACCTAAAGAATTCAGATGTACCCTTGAAAACACAGGCAATAGATAACCCCACAGCAGAAAATCCACAGAAGAGAAGCACACGCACATTACCACCAAAAGATAACAGGAATTAACAGTCATTGGTCATTAATATTTCTCAATATCAATGGACTTAATTCACCTATAATAAGACTCAAGCTAATAGAATGAATAAAAAACCAAGACCCATCATACTGCTACATACAAGAAACACACCCCAACTCCAAAGATACACGCTGCATCAGAATAAAAGGCTGGGAAAAGTCTTTCCAATCAAATGGTCTTAAGTAGCAAACTGGTGTAGCTATCTTAATATCCAACAAAATAGAATTTAAACTAAAATCAATCAAAAGAGATCAAGAAGGACATTACATACTCATCACAGGAAAGATCCACCAAGATGAAGTTACAATTCTGAACATTTTTGACCCAAACACGAGGGCACCCACATATGTAAAGGGAATATTACTAAAGTTAAATCAAACATAAAATCCCACACATTAATAATGGGAGACTTCTACACCCCACTTTCACTGCAGGACAAGTCTGCCAGATCAAAATTTAACAGAGAAATGAGGGGCTTAACTGATAGTATGACTCAAGTGGACTTAATCAATATCTACAGAACATAACACCCTAACAAAAAAGAATATACATTCTTCTCAACACCTCATGGAACCTTCTCTAAAATCAACCACATTCTCAGTCAGAAAATAAATCTCAACAGATAAAAAAAAAAAACTCCTTTATTCTATCAGACCACCATGGTTTAAAGTTAGATTTCACTAACAACAAAAATTACAGAAATCCTACAGTCTCATGGAAACTGAAAAATGCCCAACTGGATCACCAATGGGTCAAGGAAGAAAGAAAAAAAAAGATATTAAACACTTCATAGGGATCAATGAAAATAAAAGTACTATATACCCAAATTTATGGGACACTATGAAAGCCGTGCTAAGAGGAAAATTCATAGCATTAAATGCCCACAAAAAGAAGATGGGAAAATGTCATACTACTGACTTAAGAGCACACCTAAAACCTCTAGAACAATAAGAAAAAGTTCACGCAGGAGGATTAGATGCCAGGAAATAATCAAATTGAGAGCTGAATAAATACAATACAAACAAAGAGAACACTACAAAGAATCAATGAATCAAAGAGATGGTTCTTTGAGAAAATAAAACAGATAGAAAGCCCATAAACAGACTAACCAAAGGCAGAGAGAGAGTATCCAAATTAACAAAATCAGAAATGAAGAGGGAGACATAACAATTGACACTGAGGATATCCAGAGAATTATTGGGTCATCCTTCAAAGACCTCTACTCCACAAAATTGTAAAACCTAAAAGAAATGGATAATTTTCTGAATTGGTACCACATACCTAAGTTAAATCAAGACCAGATAAGCTATTTAAATAGACCAATAACCCCTAAGGAAAAAGAAACAGTCATTAAAAGTCTCCCAATCAAAAAAAGCCCAGGACCAGATGATTTTAATGCAGAATACTACCAGATTTTTAAAGAAGAGTTAATACCAATACTCTTTTAGTTGTTCTACACAACAGAAACAGAAGAAACATTACCAAACTCCTTCTATGAAGCTACAATTACTCTGAATCCTAAACCAAAAAAAGATACAAAAAATAAAGAGAATTACAGACCAGTCTCACTCATGAACATTGATGCAAAAATACTCAATAAAATATTGGCAAACAGACTCCAAGAACATATCAAAACAATTATCCACCATGATCATGTAGGCTTCATCCCAAAGATTCAAGGTTGGTTCAACACACAAAAGTCTGTCAAAATAATACACCATATAGTCAAACTAAATGAAAAGAACCACATGATCATTTCATTAGATTCACAAAAAAGGCCTTCGACAAAATCCAACATCCCTTCATGATAAAGGTCTTGGAGAGATTAAGAATACAATGAACATAACTAAATATAATTAAGGCAATATAGCAAGCCAAGAGCCAACATCAAATTAAATGGAGAGAAACACAAAGCAATTCCAATAAAAACAGTAACAAGACAAGGCTGTACACTCTCCCCATACTTATTCAATATACTACTTGAAGTTCTAGCCAGAGCAATAAGACAACATAAGGAGACCAAAGGGATACAAATTAGAAAGGAAGAAGTCAAACGTTCACTATTTGCAGATGGTATGATAGCATACATAAGTTACCACTAAAATTCTACCAGGGAACACCTACAACAGAAAAACACCTTCAGTAATGTGGCAGGATACAAGGTTAACTCAAAAAAATCAGTAGACCTCTTATACACAAATGACAAACAGGCTGAGAAAGAAATCAGAGAAACATCACCCTTTACAGTAGCCACAAATATTATAAAATACTTGTGGTAACTCTAACTAAGCAAGTGAGGGACCTGTACGAGAAGAACTTTAAGTCTCTGAAATAGAAATTGAAGAATATCTCAGAAAATGGATAGCTCTCCCATGCTCATGGATAGGTAGGATTAACATAATAAAAATGGCAATCTTACTAAAAGCAATCACAGATTCAATGTAATCCCCATCAAAATCCCAACATAATACTTCACAGACTGGGAAAGAACAATACTCAACTTCATATGGATAAACAAAAAACCCAGGATATGTGAAAGAATCAGTACAATAAAACAACCTCTGGAGGCATCATGATCCCTGATTTCAAGCTCTACTATAGAGCTACACTAATAAAAACAGTTTGGTACTGGCATAAAAACTGACATGTGAAACAATGAAATCTAAAGGAAAACCCTGACACTAATCTGAACATGCATGAACACCTCATTTTAGACAAAGAAGCCAAAACTGTACAATGGAAAAAGAAAGCATCTTGAACAAATGGTGCTGGCATAACTGGATGTCACCATGTAGAAGATTGCAAATAGATCCATATCCGTCACTGTGCACAAATTTAAGTGCAAGTGGATCAAAGACCTCAACATAAATCTAGGTATTCTGAACCTGATAGAAGAGAAAGTAGGAAGTAATCTTGAATGCATTGGCACCAGAAATTACTTCCTAAATATTACACCAGTAGCACAGACACTGAGAGCAACAATTAATCAATGGGACCTCTTGAAACTGAGAGGCTATTGTAGGGAAAAGGACATGGTCATTAAGACAAAACGACAGCCTACAGAATGGGAAAAGATCTTCAAAATCACACATCTGACAGAGGGCTGATATACAGAATATATAAAGAACTCAAGAAACTAGACATCAAAATACCCAACAGTGCAGTTTAAAAATGGGCTATAGAGCTAAACATAGAATTCTCAACCAAAAACTCAATTGGCTAAAATACATTTAAAGAATTGCTTGCCATCCTTAGTCATCAGGAAAATGCAAATCAAAATGACTCTGAGATATCATCTTACACCTCTCAAAAAAGCAACGATCAAAAACACTGAAGACAGCTTATGCTGGAGAGGATGTGGAGCAAGGGGAACACTCCTCCACTGTTGGTGGGAATGCAAACCTCTAGAGCCATATCAGAAATCAGTATGCCCATTTCTGGAAAATTTGGGAATCAATCTTCCTCAAGACCCAGCTAAACCACCTTTGGGCATAAACCCAAGGAATTCTCAATTATACCATTGGGACACATGCTCAACTATATTCATAGCAGCACTATTTGTAATAGCCAGAACCTGGAAACAACCTACATGCCAATTAACTGAACGATGGATAAAGAAAATGTGGTACATAGACACAAATGGAGTACTACTCAGCAGAGGCAAAATTTGACATTATTAAGTTTGCAGGTGAATGGATATAACTAGAAAATATCATCTTGAGTGAGGTAACCCAGGCTCAGAAGTACAAACATGGTATGTACTCACTCATATGTGGATACCAGATGTAAAGCAAAGGATAACCAGACTTCAACACACAGCTCCAGGGAGACTAGCTAGTAAGGAGAACCCTATGAAAGACACAAGGATCTTGCAGAAATGGAAAAAAGTTTGAGATCTACATGAGCATACTGGGGACGTGGGTGTGGTGTGGGGTAATGGAGGGCAAGAGAAGGGAAATGAGAGCTTAGGTGAGCAGGAGGATCTCCTGGATCAGGAACAGAGTGGGAGAACATGGAAAGAGATACCATGATAAATGAAGGCACCATGAAAATATGGAGAAGCAGAGTTCTACAGATGTCCCCATGATGCACAAAAATGACTCCACCATAGACTACTGGCAATGGTGGAGAGGGTGATGGAGCTGACCCACTCTGGTGATCAGATGGCAGAAGACCCTAACTGACATCATAGAACCCTCATCCATGACTGATGGAAGCAGATGAAGAGATCCACAGCATGGTCCAAGGCAGAGCTCCAGCAGTCCAATCGACAAGAGAGAGGAGGGATTTTATGAGCAAGAATATTGAGAGCACAATTGAAAAAAGTACAGAGGCAACTAGCCAAACTAGTAGAGATGCATGAAGTGTGGACCAATAGCTGAGGAGCACACATAGTACTCAACTAGGCCCTCTAGATAAGTGAGACTGTATAGCTTGATCTGTTTGGGGAGCCCCAGGCAGTGGGAGAGGGACCTGTCCCTAGTGCATGAGCTGGTTTTTGGGAGCCTAGTGCCTATGATGAGACACTTTAATTGGCCTTCTTGCAGAGAGGAGGGGCTAGGGCCTACTTCAACTGACTGTACCAGGCTCTGCTTACTCCCCATGAGAGACCTTGCCTTGGAGGAGGTGGAAATGGAAGGTGGTTTGGGGAAGAGGGATAGGGGATGTGAGGAGGGAGGTCAGGGGAATCTGTGGTTGACAAGTAGAATGAATAGAAAATCTCTTAATAAAAAAGAGTTTTTTTAACAAAGAAAAAATATGGATATATAGGATGCAGCATGGATTGCATGTGCACTATACAATATAGAAACACATGATTTCCTAAGGCTAGTGTGAATATTTATAGGATTACTGGTGTTCTTTTTCATTCTGCTCTCTCCTTTTGTGTATTTATCTTCTTCCTATCTTAGGGTGAAGATACATAGTTGTGAGACTGGGTCTCCTTATTACAAGTTAGCCTGGATCCCACTCTTCAGAATGACATGCCATTGATTATATTGCAACCCTCCTGGCTCAGTCTCCCCAGTGCTGGGATGAGTTCAGTGAGTCAACATGCCTGGTCTATGAGGAAGGATTTTCAAATAACTTTTACTTAATAGAGTGTGCACTATTCTCTAGACAGCTGCTAGAGAAGCTTTCTTCTGTGTTTGTCATGTTGACTGTGGTTTTCAGCAGTTGAAACGCACAGAACAGGGATCCTTAGGATCCCTAAAGATCAACAGGAAGGGACACAGTGAGGAAGGCTGCAGTCAAAACTTCATTTACATGCCTCAACCAGACATGATAGTCCATTAAAAAAGTGTGAAAGATTATACAAATAAAATTTAGAAGGTACAAGCCAACAAATGTGACCACCAGCATCAGGACAGTTTGGGCTGCTCTGGTCTCAGCATGGCTTCTGTGGTTCTGTTTAGGAGTGAGAATGTGCTGTGTTCGCTGGTTATGTCTATGGAGGAGAAGCACCATGGAGACACTGGTCCAGGCCATGATGATGATAAATGTGGCATCATGGACAAAACACAAGATAGCCATGACTACACTGAATCCAGATGTGGAGCAGACCCACTTGCTGTTATTGTTGGTGACATTGCCTGTGTTCTGTGTACCACTGACTTTCATTGGAATGTAGACATTATATAAGACACTCAACAACCAACAACTGTAACAAGAATAACACAGGACATCAGGGGTTCTTCCTTGGAGCATCAGCCTACCCCAGTGACCAGGAACAAGAGTGACAAACTGATGGATGTTCAAAGCACAGGTGGAGCACATGTTTGTGTTTGGGGCACCACATGAATGAAGAACTCTATTTTGCATTGCAGGTTAGTTGGAGGACTCCTGGGAACAAAAACCATCATCTTATATGGAAATGCATTGATGAGGGGAAGGAAGGCATTGGCCATAGCCAAGTTGCTGACAATGACCTGAGTGGGCCTCAGTTGAGAACCAGTAAATATGGGAGAGAAATTGTGCACAAACAGAAGAATGTTGGTCAGAGTCCTAGTCCCAACCTGAAAAAGTAGGAGTGTCTGGAGAGCCAATTCCTCAGTGGTTTTTAGGGCTTTACTCTGAGAGGACATGGACATGATTTCTGTGCAGTCTGGAGTGATGACCAGGAGGAACACTGCTGTCTTCAGTACACTTCTCAATATCTGAACATAATCAATGTTTTGAGACTTTACTTCCCCTATGAAGGGAGACACTACTGTATCACACACAGTACAGGAGCTTGGCCTGGAGAACACTATATAGACAGCTCAGACTATTATTTTGTACTTCATGTACTTTTCCTTGCCTCATGATGGAAGTGTGTTAGTGATACAACTGTATCTTTCTTGGTCAACATGACACCCATGATAACACATTATGGCATAAAAACACATGATCACTGAACATTGGAACACATATTTTTATCTTTCAAATGCAACATCTTCCCTCAATGATACAATTTTAAGAAATACAAATTGGAGTTTGGAGAGATAGATGTTCAGAAGTTTCATGCTCAAATCAGGCTTCCACATGACGATTCACATCCATCTGCAACATCAGTTCTCCAAATTGAATGCCCTCTTATGTATGCTGTGGCACTGCACAAATGTGGTACCAGACATATAAGCAACTAGATTTCTATATACATAAAGTAAAATTACTATATCTTAAAAAGGATAAGAATACAAATTTAAAATTCATAAAATCATGTAACTAAATTAAGTAGAAAAAAAATCAGCTTTTGAGAAAATTTTGTACAGATCATAAAAGTGACAGAATATAAAATATTTCAATAAAGTAATCAGTTTTCTGATCACACATATGAATGTCAATTTATACACACATATCCCTGTATACATAAGCAACCACAAAATTTTTATGAGAAAATTTGTTCAGAAGATAAACACCTTATGTGAGGTGATTGTTTACAAGACTAACTAAAAAAATCAGTAGCCCGCCAATATACAAATGACAAATGGATTGAGAAAGAAATCAAGGAAACAACACCCTTCACAATAGCCACAAATAGTATAAATTATCTTGGTGTAACTCTAACCAAGTAAGTGAAAGACCTGTATGGCAAGAACTTCAAGTTTTTGAGGAAAGAAATTGAAGAAGATATCAGAAGATAGGATGATCTCACATGCTCATGGATTGATAGGATTAACATAGTAGAAAAGACAATCTTACCAAAAGCTATCTACAAATTCAATGCAATCTCCATTAAAATTCCAACACAATCCTTTACAGACCTTAATACTCAACTCCATATGGAAAAACCAGAAAACCAAAGATAGTTAAAAGAATCCTGTGCAATGAAAGAACTTAAAGACGTATAAAGATTCCCGAGTTGAGGCTGTACTACAGAACAATAGTAATAAAAAACCACATGTTACTGGATAAAAACAGAAGTATATGGAATCAAAGACCCATACATAAGTTCATGAACTTGAGATAAGCCAAAACAGAGATAAGTCACACACTGTCAGACATCCCCATGGTGGGTAGGGGGGCTTGAAGAAATACTAGAGCATACAAAACCATTGTGGCAATCATGCTTAGAGCAGAGAAAGAATGAAGGGTAATTTGAAGCAAAAAGGCTGTGCTCTGTAAGAGCCTTGCTAGGATGTGGGAATATCTAAGAAAAAATACATATGTCATCAAAATAAATTTTTTTTTACAAATCTCTTCTTAAGCAAGGCTTAAGGTGTACACATCTGAGGTGGTGTTGTGTTCCCAACAATATTGTGCACCCTAGTAAACTTATCTGGGTTCAGAGAACAGACAGCCACTAGAACAAAGCCAAAAATGGTGTCTAGAAAATGGGTCAGAGCAAGCCATAGCAGAAGTTGGGCGGCGGTGGTGCATGCCTTAAATTGTAGCATTTCAGACACAGAAATACCTCTGGATCTCTGAGTTCAAGGCCACATTAGAAACAGCCAAGCATGGTGACACACACCTTTAATCCCAGAAACCCAGCCTTTAATCCCAGAGAGTGAGGGGAGAAAGAGAGAGCTATAAAAGGCTTGAGGACATGGAACTAAGTTGGTTAAGCATTTGGCTGGTTTAGTGTTCAGGCTTTAGAGCAGACAAGTTAAACTGAGAGCCATTGGGATGAGGACTCAGAAGTTTCCATCCTGAGGGAACAGGATCACCTGAGGAATTAGCAAGGTGACATAGCTGTGGCATGTTCTGCTTCTCAGATCTTCCAGCATTCATCCCAATAACTGGCCTCAGATTTGATTTTAATAACAAGTACCTCTAAGATTCCTACTACACCCATCTTTTAGGAGTGGTCCTTCCTCTTGTGGCATAATCTCCTGCCAGGTGATTGGCCCCATGTGATGTGAATGTTGAATCTCCAGTCAAGCCAGACATTCTTTGTGTTGGATACAATGAGTTTTTCTCTAATTACCTTCTATGTCACTCTAATTTTTTGTACAACAATTATCCCTGGTCAATATTCCAGGAATTATGAAACATCTAACTAGACCAAAGATACAAAGTAAAAGACAATGACATTTGTGGGGGTTCTCTCCCTCTGGGCCTGTTGACCACAAGATCGAGAGGTGAAAAAGGCAGATGGGGCAAGAGAAATCTTTAGTGACCCCTGAGCAGGATTGCAGATAGCTCTTTGGGATACAGATTTCATGATTACCTTCAATTTTATTCCAGAGAATAAAGAATGTATAGGACTGGAGAGCGTAGGCGCAAAACCTAATTGGCATTAATGGGCACACACACCCCTATCACAAGGCTTAGTATGTGGCAGTAGAGTCCTATAGTAGACCTCCTCAAACAAGTGTTCTAAGTGCTCATATGTGCCAAGGACTAAGTTAAAGAAGAATCAGGAATTTGGTTTCAGAGACAGCCTTTGAGTAAGGTCAGTTTTCCAGTCCTTAGGACATGCTCCAGATAAGGTTAGATAGAGAGCAGGAAGTTCTGCTAGAGGGAAGTAGTTCCATTTTGCTCAGCTTGTAGAAAAAGCTACTAGGCTTATGGCAGGTTGTGACCTGGACCAGTCAGCCATGGCTTGCAACATCGTCCTGATTTAGTTACTAATGGAGATGCATCATTGTAAACCTTGAGGAATCTCTCACATGTGTCTGAAGAGTCCAGAGTCTAGAAGTGAACCGTGACCTGATTGTTGGTGATTTTATCAATGGTGGTGGCCAGAGTCAATGAAGAGGGCAGGGGCCAAGCATCCAAATAAAACAGTATAATCAGAGGACTGACAGAGGGTGGGAGCCAAGAAAATGAGCAGGAATGGAACCAGCAAATTTGCTCAATGGCTGGAATTTTTAGAGTAGGTCTTTAAGGAGTATTTTGAGGGTGGTATCATTAATTTTAACAACATCTGATTTGTTTACAAAAAAACCATATTCTTCCCCCAATATCAAGCAAGTCTCCTGATGTTCAGCAGTCATTATGTTTAGTGTTCTTCTATTGTGGACCACAACCCTGGCAGGAGAGTTCTCCAGCCAGAGGATGTGTCTGGATGATGGCAGTTGTCTTAGCCCTGGCAGATACAAGGGAGATGACAAGTCTTATTCCTACCAGTAAAAGAAGGAATATATCTTGTCTTTGGTTAACAGCAATGTTCCTCCCTCCCCCTCAGATAGATATTCCTGTGGAATAACCACAAGAGGGCTATAAAACCCTGGCAGGGGTTTGTCTATTCAAGATGTTTTACTGAATCTATTTCAAACACACCCTAAGGCTTTGCCAGAAATTCTCTGTTCCTTTCAATACATTTCATCTCTATATTCAAGTCTTCTTTCATTTTAATTACTCCAAAGGTCCAATAATGCTACCCACAGGTATATGGATTTTGGGTCATGCTCAATGGCATGGGGACACTGCCAGGTTTTATCTCACAAACAAAATTGACACTATTTTCCCACCATCTCTCCACCTACCACCTTCAACTTGTGTTGGGACATCCCTTCTCCATTGCCTGTCCATGCTGGAATTTTAAGCTGGTTGCTCACTCTCAGGGTTTCCACTGGTAACAACAATACCTGCAAGAATATTTCTGTCAGAAATTCCCACAGATTGTGTCACCTCAATAGCACCAGTGGTCAGATCTTGACAGGTTGTTCAAAATTATAGCAAGCTCAGCCCAGCACTTAGTGAGACAATCCATAAAGACTTCTTCAAACTGGTGTTCTTCAGACATCCTGGGGTACTAACTAGAACAGAGTGAAGTCAGCATCTGGAACATGGTTCTTGATCTTCTTCATGAATGCATATTTTGTGGAGCCACCCAGGGACACTCACTGATTCAGTGGAAGGTTATGACCCATTTTCCTACGTTATCACTCCCCTCCAAAGAACTGCTGTAATCTGTCAGGGTGTCTATTGGTTGTCAAATGACAGACACATGAGAATCACCATGGCAACACTGGTCTAGGCCAATGCTGACAAAAGGGAGTCATGGGCAAACCTCTAGAGACCATGTCTCCACTGAAACTAGAGGGGAGCAGACACACTTGCTTTTAGAGTCAGTGTAACTGAGTTAGATTGTGGACAGGTGACCTTTATTGGAGTGAAGATGTCATTTAAGACACTGAGGACCCATTGAGTGCCACAGGAAAAACTCAGAACAACCATAAGGTTTGAAACCCGAGGACTTTGTTTGAACCATTTGACTTATATGGTTTAATGGGGGAACTGATTCCTTCAATGTTTAGATGGGCCCCACCTCTCTCTCTGTAGGCCCTTCCCACAGAAAACACTCCAAACTGTAGCTCATCCCTCAAGGCCACTAAAGACCCTGCCTACAAGTTATTTTTCATCAAGTCATCCACTAACCACTCCATGGCTACCCTGGCAAATGTGTCTACACATATTCACACACACACACACACACACACACACACACACACACACACACACACACACACAGAGAGAGAGAGAGAGAGAGAGAGAGAGAGAGACATAGATCAAATTCTAAAATAGTCTTATAATAAAAACCCAGAGCCAAATATTGAGCTAAATGATGAGAGATCAGAGAGACAAAGGAACAAGGTTCTGCCACATCACACCTCACCAACCCCATGAATACTCCAACTGAATGTCTCAATGTCTTCAGCTAAAAGGGACTTTTTTTTATCATCCCTGGTTTATAAAAGGGAATTGGAGGTTCTCTTTTGGAGTTTTTAGTGTTAACAAAAGGATTTAAAAGCACAAGCTGAAGGATGAGTTGATTGAAGTTGAAAAGAAAAGACAGGCACACCATAAATCTCAGAGGCAGGAGGGAATGGAACATGTCATGCAGAAGAGCCATGAACTCCAGTTAAGCCAGCATGGAATTCAGCCACACAATGGAAGACAGCCACATAGTGGGAGTTGAGTTGAGGGGGTAGGAAGAGACTAAAGAATGCCAATCTTAGGGCAAGATTGCTTAGAGCAGAGATAGAGAGAAGAGTAACTCAGAACAGCTTGTCTGTGCTCTTGTATAAGCCTATGCTAGGCAGAAAATCTGGAAAAGTAGAGAATTTCATCATGGCAATAATTTTTCTAAACTCTCTTTAGCCTGGCTTAAGGTGAGCCCAACTTCCTAAGGTGGCCCTTCCTTCTTGAGTCAGAATACCTCAGGAAGGTGATGGACCCATGTACTTTAATGTTGAATTAGGCCAGAGTATCTACTTGCTAGCCTAGACCAGGTTTATACTTATAGACTTCACTGTTACTCAAATGTCCTCCCCTCTGAAGTGGAAACCCAAAATCATTGATGAACCAGATCAGGGATCAGAGATCCCAGCCATTTCTGGCATCTTTGATATCTGGAGAGGGTAATGGTGCTCAGAGGTTCACACACAATGCTGATTTTATCCAAGAAAGAATCTGGTTATTTTCATTTTCCATATCATTAGTAGAAACTGCATAGGCAATATATGTCCCCGTGTTCTTATCTTCCCCATATGAATAGGTATGAACTGGTTCTCATTTGAGGTGTGAATGTGCTGCACTCTCTGGCAGTGTCTGTGCAGGAGAAGCACCATGGTGACACTGGTCTCAACCATGATGCTTACAAAGTAGAGTCATGGGCAAATCATGAAAGACAATGCCTACTCTGAAGTTAACTCCCCAATTTCAATATGTTCTTGAGGAGAATGCTCCTGTTGTTCCTTATAACTGATGTGGGTGGGACATTGAGTATGAGAGAAGGGGGACCCCTCAGAGAGATCTGTGTAATAAATCACAGAAGGACATTGAAATTCCATTTGTGTTACAGGTAGAGAGAGGGAAATGATCCTTGACTGGATCCTGGGAGGAGATGAGAATGAATTAAAAGCAGGAGTTATTGGAGTGGAGCATCCTAGGCAGGGAACTAGGAGAAGTAACATCAGAGTTTTTCAGCTTTCTCATTAAAGCCTTTGTATTTGTGATTGGTTCACAAAATCATCCATTACACTCCTCAATCATTTTCCTTTGGCCTGCATGGCTGGACACATCATCTGAGAATTGCTTGGTTCCTTTGTGTTGTAGAAAGATTAGATTTAGATATGTGGTGGTTTGAATAAGACTGGCCCCTGTAGACTCATATATTTGAATTCTTGTACCTAAGTTAGGGGAACTCTTTGAGAAAGGAGAAGAGGTGTGGACTCCTTGGAAGAGGTGTATCACTGCATTGGGATTTAAGAATTCACAAGAATCACAACATTCAGAACACAGAGCTATACATGGCATGTCTGCATCAAAACCCTCCTCTTTGAACTACAGGAGAGGAGGCAAAAGAGTGTAAGAGTCAGAGGGGACAGAGGACACCAGAAAAACAAGGCACACAGAATTAACTGAGCAAGATGCGTATAAGGTCCAAAGACAGAAGCAGCAAGCACATGCCCTACAGGAGTCCTCGCCATGCCCTCTGCATATAAATTACTGCCTTTAGCTTAGTGTTTCTGTGGGATTCCTCAGTGTGGGAATGAGTGGGTCTCTGATTCCTGTGTCTGATCTTGGGGATCTTTTCTTTTTGGGAGGATGCCTTCTTCAGTCACAATATGAGATGTTTTGTTTTCTCTTAATATATTATGTTTTGTCTCATTTGGTTTTCATCTCTAAAAAGCCCATTCTTTTCTTGTTAGAGACAGAAAGAATGCATCCAGAGAAGGTGACTGGGTTTAAACGGAGGGGAAACGGTCATCAGACAGATTGTATGAGAACAGAGTCTATTTCAATCAAAGGAAACAAATGAAAACAATTAAATTTTATATTGTATGTATGAATGTTTACTTGGATATTTGTATGTGTACCACATGCATCACAATAAACTGAATACCCTGGAACTTGAGCCACAGAATCAGCTTGCTTGGGTTGAGGCAAGAGCAGGTCCCTGAGATACAGAATCTACCAGCTCCAATTAGACCAACACCTAAGATTGGATGCAGAGGGGCCCCCTGAGACACAGATATAACAAGCAAAAATGGACCAATAGCAACTCGCTCAGGCACAGGCCCCTCTTATACTTATTAGAGGAGGAAATGGGCAGATGTCATGGGAAAAATACATATAACAACATATAGAACAGTACGGGTATCAACAGAACCTAGCCCTCCTCCAGCAGCAAGACTTGAACATCACAATGTAGAAGAAGCAGAAGAAATTTACCTTAAAAATGGCTTCATGAAGATGCTAGAGGCCTTTCAAGAAATAAATAAAAAACTCCCTTAAAGAAATTGAGAAAAAGATTAACAAATAATTGGAAGAAATCAATAAAGACATTGAGAAAAAGACAAATAAAAATTGAAAGAAATCAATAAATCCCTTAAAGAAATCCAAGAAAACCATGAAAAAGAAACTAAACATGTGATGGAAACAGTTCAAGACCAGAAAAGGGAATGAGAAACAATGAAGAAGAAACAAACAGAGGGAATGCTGGAAATAGAAAATCTGAGTAGAAGAGCAGGAAATACAGATTCAAGCATAATAAACAGAATAGAAAAGATGGAAGACAGAACCTCTAGTGTAGAGGATACAATAGAGGAAATAGATTTGCCAGTCAAAGAAAATACCAAAGCCAAAAATGTTATAACACAAAATGTCCAGGAAATCTGGGACACCATGAAAAGGAAAACCTAAGAATAATAGGGATAGAAGAAGAAGAATACCAACTCAAAGGCACAGAAAATATACTCAAGAAGATCATATAAGAAAACTTTTCCAATTAAAGAAGGTAATGCCTATGAAGATAAAAGAAGCCTATAGAACACCAAAAAGACTAGAAACCCAAAAAAGATCCCTTGCCACATAACAATTAAACAAGTAAATGTACAGAAAAAAAGAAAGAATGTTAAGACCAGCAAAGGAAAAAGGGCAAGTGACTTATAGAGGCAAACCCATCAGAATAACACCTGACTTCTCCATGGAGACTTTGAAAGCCAGAAGGACCTGGACAGATGTAATTCAGACACTAAGACTATAGATGTCAGCCTAGACTCATATACCCACCAAAATTTGCAATCACCATAGATGGAGTAAACAAGACATTCCAAGATTAACCCAGATTTAAACAATACCTATGTACTGCAGGAAGCACTAGAAGAAAATTTCCACCTAAAGAAGTCAGATACACCCTCGAAAACACAGGCAATAAATAACCCCACAGCAGAAAATCCAAAGAATAAAAGTAACACAAGATAACAGGAATTAACAATCATTGGTCATTAATATCTCTTAATATCAATGGACTTAATTCACCTATAATAAGACACAAGCTAACAGAATCAACACAAAACCAAGACCCATCCTTCCTGCATACAAGAAACACACCTCAACTCCAAAGATACACACTGCATCAGAATAAAAGGCTGGGAAAAGTCTTTCCTATCAAATGGTCTTAAGTTCCAACCTGGTGTAGCTATCTTAATATCCAACAAAATAGAATTCAAACTAAAATCAATCAAAAGAGATCAAGAAGGACATTATATACTCATCACAGGAAAGATCCACCAAGATGAAGTTACAATTCTGAACATTTTTGACCCAAACACAAGGGAACCCACATATGTAAATGGAACATTACTAAAGCTTAAATAATGCATAAAACACCACACATTAATAGTGGGCGACTTCTACACCCCATTCTCACCACTGGACAGATCTGCCAGATCAAAACTTAACAGAAAAATATGTGGCTTAACTGATATTATGGACACAATGGACTTAATATCTACAGAACATAACACCCTAACCAAAAAGAATATACCTTCTTCTCAACACCCCATGTAACCTCTAAAATCAATGACATACTCGGTCAGAAAGTACATCTCAACCGATACAAAAAAATAACCTCCTTTATTCTATCAGACCACCTTGGGTTAAAGTTATATTTCAACAACAATAAAAATTACAGAAGGGCAACAATCTCATGGAAACTGAAAAATGCCCAAATTAATCACCAATGTGACGAGGAAAAGAGAAAGAAAAAAGCAAGAAAGCAAGAAAGAGAAAGAAAGAAAGAAAGAAAGAAAGAAAGAAAGAAAGAAAGAAAGAAAGAAAGAAAGAAAGGAGGGAGGGAGGGAGGGAGGGAGGGAGGGAGGGAGGAAAGAAAGAAAGAAAGAAAGAAAGAAAGAAAGAAAGAAAGAAAAAGAAATTAAACACTTCATAGGGATCAATGAAAATTAATGTACTACATACCCAAACTTATGGGACACTATGAAAGCACTGCTAAGGGGAAAATTCATAGCATTAAATGCCCACATAAGGGAGTTGGGAAATCTCACACTAGTGACTTAACAGCACACCTGGATGATCTAGAACAAGAAGAAGCAAAGTCCCCCAGGAGGAATAGATGCCAGGAAATAATGAAATTGAGAGCTGAATCAATAGAATAGAAACAAAGAGAACACTACAAAGAATCAATGAATCAAAGAGCTGGTTCTTTGAGAAAATAAAAAAGATAGACAAGCCCATACCCAAACAAACCAAAGGCTGGGAGAGGGCATCCAAATTAACAAAATCAGAAATGAAAAGGGAGACATAAGACCTGACACTGAGGATATCCAGAGAATCATTGGGTCATCCTTTAAAGACCTCTACTCCACAAAATTATAAAATCTAAAAGAAATGGATAATATTCTGAAATGGTACCAAATAACAAAGTTAAATCAAGACCAGGTAAACTATTTAAATAGACCAATAACCTCTAAGGAAATAGAAACAGTCATTAAAAGTCTCCCAACCAAAAACGCTGAGGACCAGATGGTTTTAATGCAGAATACTACCAGGTTTTTAAAGAAGAGTTAATACCAATACTCTTTAAGTTGTTCTACACAATAGAAACAGAAGGAACATTACCAAACTCCTTCTATGAGGCTACAGTTACTCTGAATCCTAAACCAAAAAAAGATAGAAAAAATAAAGAGAATTACAGACCAGTCTCACTCATGAACATTGATACAAAAATACTCAATAAAAATATTGGTAAACAGACTCCAAGAACATATCAAAACAATTATCCACCATGATCAAGTAGGCTTCATCCCAAATATTCAAGGTCGGTTCAACATACAAAAGTCTGTCAATATAATACACCATATACTCAAACTAGATGAAAAGAACCACATGATCATTTCATTAGGTACTGAAAAAGGGCCTTTGACAAAAAGCAAAATCCTTCATGGTAAAGGTCTTGGAGAGATCATAAATATAGTCCACATAATTAAGGCAATATAGCAAGCCAACAGCCAACATCAAATTAAATGGAGAGAAACACAAAGCAATTCCACTAAAAACAGGAACAAGACAAGGCTGTCCACTCTCCCCATACTTACTCAATATACTACTTGAAGTTCTAGCCAGAGCAATAACACAACCTAAGAAGATCAAGGCGATACAAATTGGAAAGGAAGAAGTCAAACTTCCACTATTTGCAGATGATATGACTGTATACACAAATGACCCAAAAAATTATACCAGGAAACACCTACAACTGATAAACACCTTCAGTAATGTGGCAGGATACAAGATTAACTTTAAAAATCAGTAGCCCTCTTATACACAAATGACAAACAGGCTGAGAAAGAAATGAGATACATCACCCTTTACAATAGCCACAAATGATATAAAATACCTTGGGGTTACTCTAACTAAGCCTGTGAAGGACCTATATGAGAATAACTTTAAGGCTCTGAAGAGAGAAATTGAAGAATATCTCACAAAATGGATAGCTCTTCATGTTCATGGATAGGTAGGATTGACATAATAAAAATGGCGATATTACCAAAAGCAATCTATAGATTCAATGCAATCCCCCATCAAAACCCCAACACAAGCTTCACAGACTGGAAAAGAACAATACTCAATTTCACATGGAAAAACAAAAAACCCAGGATATCTGAAAGAATCTGTACAATAAAACAACCTCTGGAGGCATCATGATCCCTGACTACAAGGTCTACTATAGAGCTAAAGTAATAAAAACATCTTGGTACTGCAATAAAAACTGACATGTGAACCAATGGAATCTAAAGGAAAACCCTGACACTAATCTGAACATGCATGAACACCTCATTATAGACAAAGAAGCCAAAACTGTACAATGGAAAAAAGAAAGCATCTTCAACAAATGGTGCTGGCATAACCGGATGTCAACATGTAGAAGACTGAAAATAGATCCATATCTGTCACTGTGCACAGAACTTAAGTCCAAGTGAATCAAAGAACTCAATATACACCCAGTTATTCTGAACCTGATAGAAGAGAAAGTAGGAAGTACTCTTGAATGAATTGGCACTGGAAATTACTTCCTAAATATGACACCAATTGCACAGACACAGAGAACAACAATTAATAATGGGACCTGTAGAAACTGAGAAGCTTTTGTAGGACAATGGAAATGGTCATTAACAAAATGACAGCCTACAGAAAGGGAAAAGATCTTCAAAACCCCACATCTGATAGAGGGCTGATATACAGAATATATAAAGAACTCAAGAAACTAGACATCAAAATACCTAACAGTCCAATGGGATTTAGAAATGGGCTTCAGAGCTAAACATAGAATTCTCAACCAAAGAAGCACAATTAGCTGAAATACATTTAAAGAATTGCATGCCATCTCTAGTCATCAGGAAAATGCAAATCAAAATGACTCTGAGATACCATCTTACAACTCTCAAAATGGCTATGATCAAAAACACTGAAGACAGCTTATGTTGGAGAGGATGTGGAGCAAGGGGAACACTCCTCCACTGTTGGTGGGAATGCAAACCTCTACAGCCACTTTGGAAATCAGTATGCCAATTTCTGAAAAATTTGGGAATCAATCTTCCTCAATACTCAGCTAAATCACTTTTGGGCATAAACCCAAGGAATGCTCAATTATAACATTGGGACACATGCTCAACTATATTCACTACAGCACTATTTGTAATAGCCAGAACCTGGAAACAACCTACATGCCATTTAACTGAAGAATGGATAAAGAAAATGTGGTACATAGACACAATGGAGTACTACTCACCAGAGGGGAAAAATGACATTATTAAGTTTGCAGTCAAATGGATGGAACTACAAAATATCATCCTGAGTGAGGTACCCCAGACTCAGAATTACAAACATGGTATGTACTCACTCATATGTAGATACCAGATGTAAAGCAAAGGATAACCAGACTGCAACCCACAGATCCAGGGAGACTAGCTAGTAAGGGGAACTCTAGGAAAGCCACAGGGATCATCAAGAAATGGAGAAAAGGTTGAGAACTACATGAGCATACTGGTGATGGGAGTGGGGTTGGGGGTAATGGAAGGCAAGAAAGGGGAAATGAGAGCTTAGGTGACCAGGACGTTCCTCCTGGATCAGAAACAGAGTGGGAGAACAAGGAAAGCTATACCATGATAAATGAAGGAACCATGAAAATATGAAGAAGCAGAGTTATAGGGATGTCCTCATGATCCACAAAGATGAATCCATCATAGACTACTGGCAATGGTGGAGAGGGTGACAGAACTGACCCACTCCAGTGATCAGATGGCAGAATACCCAAACTGATATCATAGAAGCCACATCCATGACTGATGGAAGAAGATGCAGAGATCCACAGCAGGGTCCAATGCAGATCTCCAGCAGTCCAATAGATGAGAGAGAGGAGGGATTTTTAGGAGCAAGAATATTGAGACCACAATTTAAAAAATTACAGAGACAACTAGCCAAACTAGTGAATAAGCAGAAGGTATAGACCAATAGATGAGGATCACCCATAGTACTGGACTAGGCCCTCTAGATAAGCGAGGCTGTATAGCTTGAACTGTTTGGGGGACCCCAGGCAGTGGGAGAGGGACCTGTCCCTAGTGCATGAGCTGGTGTTTTTAGAGCCTAGTACCTATGATGAGACACTTTGATTGGCCTTGTTGCAGAGAGGAGTGGCTTGGGCCTGCCTCAGCTGTGTGTGCCATGCTCTGCTTACTTCCCATGAGAGAACTTGCCTTGGATGGTGTGGAAATAGAAGGTGGTTCGGGGGAGAGGGATAGGGGATGTAAGGAGGGAGGACAGGGGAATCTGTGGTTAACAAGTAGAATGAATAGAAAATCTATTAATCAAAAAAGAAGAAACGTTTTAACAAAGAATAAATATGGATATGTAGGATACAGTATGGATGGCATATGCTCTAGTACAATAAGGGAACACATGATTACCTAAGGCAGATGTAAATATTTATAGGATTACTGGAGTTCTTTTTCATTCTGCTCTCTCTCATTTGTTTATTTCTCTTCTTTCTATCTTAGGGTGCAGATACATAGTTGTGAGACTGGGTCTCCTTATCACAAGTTGGCCTGGATCCCACTCTTCAGCCTGACATGCCATTGATTACATTGCAGTTGTCTCTCTCAGTCTCCCCAGTGCTGGGATGAGTTTAGTGAGTCAACATGTCTGGTTGGTGAGGAAGGATTTTCAAACAACTTTTACTTAATATACTGTGTACAGCTGCTAGAGAAGCTGTCTTCTGTGTGTGTCATGTTGACTGTGGTTTTCAGCAGTTGAAGAGCACAGAGCAGGGATCCTTAGGATCCCTAAAGAGCAACAGGAAGGGGGAAACAGTGGGGAAGGCTGCAGTCAAAACTTCATTTACATGCCTCAGCCAGACACGATAGTCTGTTAAAAAAGTGTGAAAGATTATACAAATAAAATTTAAGAGGTACAAGCCAACAAATGTGACCACCAGCATCAGGACAGTTTGGGCTGCTCTGGTCTCAGCATGGCCTCTCTGGTTCTTATTGGGAGTGAGGATGTGCTGTGTTCGCTGGTGATGTCTATGGAGGAGAAGCACCATGGAGACACTGGTGCAGACCATGATGCTGATGAATGTGGCATCGTGGGAAAAACGCAAGATAGCCATGCCTACACTGAATCCAGATGTGGAGCAGACCCACTTGCTGTTATTGTTGGTGCCATTGTCTGTGCTCTGTGGACCACTGACTTTCATTGGAATGTAGGCATTATTTAAGGCACTCAAAAACCAACAACTGTAACAAGAATAACTCAGGACATTGGGGGTTCTTCCTTGGAACATCAGCCTACCCCAATGACCAAGAACAAGAGTGACAAACTGATGGATACTAAGGACACAGGTGGAGCACATGTTTGTGCCTCGAGCCACCATGCGAATGAAGAACACAATTTTGCATTGCAGGTTAGTTGGAGGTTTCCTTGGAACAAAAACCATCACGTTATCTGGAAATGCAATGAGAAGGAGAATGAAGACATTGGCCACAGCCAAGTTGGCAACAATGACCTGTGTGGGCCTCAGTCGAGAGTTAGTAAAGATTGGAGAGAAATTGTGGACAAACAGAAGAATGTTGGCCAGAATTCCAGTCCCAACCTGGAAAATTAGGAGTGTCTGGAGAGCCAATTCCTCAGTGGCTTTTTGAGCTTTATTCTGATAGGTCATGGAGAGGACTTCTGTGCAGACTGGAGTGATGACCAGGAGGAACACTGCTGTCTTCAAGACACTTCTCAATCTCTTTACCTCTATGAAGGGAGACAAAATTATTTCACAGTATAGGAGCTTGGTCTAGAGAACATTGCATAGGCAACACACACTATTATTTTGTAGGTCATGTACTATCCAGTGTCTGATGATGGAGGTATTTTAGTGAAACAACTACATCATTCTTGCTCAATCTGACACCCATGATAAAACAGTATGGCATATAAACATATGACCAGATCCTGGTCCCACTGCCTGGGTGCCTGTCAAACAGTTCAAGCTATTCAGTTGTCTCACTTATCCAGAGGGCTTGATCCAGTCAGGGTTCCTCAGCTATTGGTTCGTAGTCCATGTGTTTCCACTAGTTTGGCTATCTGTCCCTGTGCTTTTTCCAATCTTGATCTCTCCTTACTGCATGAGCTGGCTGTTTGGAACCCGGGGCCTATGCAGGGACACTTTGCTCACCCTGAGAGGAGGAGACTGGACCTGCCTGGACAGAATCTACCTGGTTGAGGTGAATCCCCAGGCGAGTCCTTGCCCTGGAGGATATGGGACTGATGGGGGGCCTGGGGGACAGGAGGAGGGAGGACAGGGAAATCCATGGATGATATGTAAAATTAAATCAAATTATAAAATTTCAAAATGAGAAAAAAATAACCATATTAACAGTGAGCATGGGAGCACATTTTTTTTATATTTCAAATGTAACTTCTTCCCTCAATGATAAAAAGTTTTAAGAAACAAAAATTGGAGGTTGGAGAGATGGCTGTTCAGAAGACTCATGTTCAAATCCAGCACCCACATGGTCATTTACATCCATCTGTAACATCAGTTCTCCAAACTGAATGCCTTCTCATGGCTGTTGTGGCACTGCACAAATGTGGTTTCAGACATACAGGCAGTTAAACACTAGATGCATAAATGAAAATACTATGTTTTAAAATGACAAGAATTTAAACATATAATTCATAAAATCATGTAAGTAAACTAAGGAGCAAGAAACCAATCAGTTCTTGAGAAAATTTTAGACTGATCATCAAAATGATAAAATACAAAATATTTCAATAAACTAACCAGTTCTCTGATCACAACTGTGAACCTCAATTTATACACATATATCCTTTTATGCATAAGCAACCATGAAAGTTCTATAAGGGAACAGCTTCAGCAGATAAACACCTTGTATGAAGTGACTGGATACAGGACTAACTCAGAAAAACCAGTAGCCCTCCTATATACAAATGATAAATGGGTTGAGAAACAAATCAAGAAAACCACACGCTTCACAATATCCACAAATAATTTAACATATCTTGGTGTAACTCTAACCAAGCAAGTGAAATATGACAAGAACTTCAAGTGTTTGAAGAAAGAAATTGGAGAAGATATCAGAAGATAGAAAGACCTCACATGCTTATGGATTGGTAGAATTAACATAGTAAAAAGGACCATCCTACCAAAAGCAGTATACAGATTCAATGCAATCTCCATTAAAATTCCAACACTATTCTTTAAGATCCTCAAAAAACAATGCTCAACTATATATGGAAATCCAAAAACCCAAGCTAGCTAAAAGAACCCTGTACAATAAAAGAACTTCTTGAGCAATCACCATCCCAGATTTCAAGCTGTACCAATAAATAATGGTAATAAAAACCACATTATTGACATAAAATCAGAAAGGTTGATCAATGGAATAAACACCCATAAATAAATCTAAACATTTATGGACACCTGATTTTTGACAATGAAGCCAAAATTATACAATGGAAGAAAAGGAAGAATCTTCAACAAATGGTGCTGGTCTAACTGAATATCTGTATGTAGAAGATTGCAAATAGATCCATATCTATCACCTTATACAAAACTCAAGTACAAGGGGATCAAAGACCTCAACAGAAATCCAGCTGCATAGAATTGGTAGAAGACATAGTAGGGAGTAGCCTTGAACAGATTGGCACAAGAGACCACTTCCTAAACATAACACCATTAGTGCAGCTTCTAAGATCAACAATTCATAAATGGGACCTCCCGAAACTAAAAGCTTCTGTAAGGCGAAGGAAACTGTCAACAGGTCAAACCAGCAGCCTTCAGAATGGGAAAGATCTTCTCCAACCCAGATCCCACAGTGGGCTGATTTCCAAAATATATAAAGAACTCCATTTACACCTACAAATGGAAAATTCCACAGGTACAATAATATTCCATTTATTCAGTTGTGTGCATCTTACCTATTTTAATGAGGAAGTATAAACTGGAGATATCACTGAGCCATCACCAGCTTCCATCTGCCACACCCAAAATGTGGTGATGCACCATAACATTTAAAACCATTTGCAAAGACAAAGTCTTTTGAAACTCATGTTTTTGAAATGTTGCTTTGAAACATCGTATTTAATCTGCAGCTGACTTCTTATATTGTTTTCCAGAGGAGCAGTCACTCTGCCTCCATCAGCTGAAAATCAGCCACCCTATACATAGATGTCACATTCAATGTCATTTTCAGATAAGTGCTAAGCTGTGAAACAGACATTTCCTTGAGATGAAGAAATCATTGACATAATTAGGTAAAAAGAGACAAAAAAGCAACTCTCCTAACCATTAATGTTGACTTCAGAAGAGCTGCTTTAGGGAGAAGAGAACATTAAGCAGACATCTACAGTTACAAGAATCCCCCCTGTCCAGCCACAGCAAGGATAGAGATGCTCACAGAGATGAAGGGCCCCTCAAGGCCAGCTCTAACTATTTCTCCATTTTAAGTTCTTTTCTTCCCTGAGACAATTCCAAGGAAATGCTTACCTCTCCAATAATTACCGTGGACAATTGTGCAGATGACTGAATGAACACAGATTACCAGTGCTCATAAAAGGACTGTTTACTAGACTAGCATCCCTCAGAGAGTGCATTACTTTGTCATCTGTGGTGTCAGTGACAGTGTTTGCATGGAGACTTTGGGATACCTCCAATGAAGGGGAAAAAAACATTGGTAATGAAGGCAAATCACAATTTTCACCTAGTTAATGATAATGTTTTTGACTTGGTTGGATTTTAAGGAATAGCTGTCAGAAGTTAGAGCAAGTTTTCCATGTTTCCTTTGGGAGAATCTAAGTTTGCAATCTGTGTTGTCATCAGATGTGGAAAGCTGCACTACAGGGTAGATCAAGGGGTTTGTTGAATGTATTTCCAATGGGGTTCATTGTGCAATACTGTTTCACACTTGAAAATAATGTTGGCATGAAGTCCTTCAGGAAGACCATCAACATGTCATCAGGAGTCTGTAATTTTCCCATCTATGGGCCAACCATTGTTGGAAAATAGCCATGAACTTGAGGTAAACCAGAACAGAGATGAGTCACACAGTGGCAGAGAGCCCTATGGTGGGGAGTGGGGCTAATGAACTAAATGAACTAAAACCATTATGGCAACCATGCATAGACCAAAGAAAGAAGGGTAATTCAGAGCAGCATGGCTGTGCACAGTAAGAGACTTGCGAGGCTATGAAAATAAAGGCCAGAAACGTACAGTATGTAATCATGGTGAAATTTTTTCAAACCTCTTCAGCGTGGATTAAAGTGAGCCAACCTTCTTAGGACTGGTTCTTCCTTCTCAGACATAATCTGCTAACCAATTGTTTGACCCATGTGATGTGAATGTTGACTCTCCAGTCAGGCCAGACATTCCACTGTCTTGAATACAATGAGTATTCCTTTAATTAACTTGAATGTCACTCTAATATATTTTCTAAAATGATTATTTTTTGATAATATTCTAGGAATTAGGAAAAGTATAATTAGAGTAATGATACAAAGTTTAAGACAATGATATATGTGGGGGTTCTCTCCCTCTTGGTCTTGGCTACAAGATAGAGGAAGAAAGAGGCAGATGGGGACACAAATATTTGGTGGCCCATGAGCATGAACATAGACAGTGCTTTGTGAGACAGATTTTGATGAATCAGCTCCTTTTTATTTATTTATTTATTAAATTATTTTTGTTTTTAAAGACAGGGTTTCTCTGTGTAGCTTTGAGCCTTTCCTAGATCTTGCTCTGTTGACAAGGCTGGCCTTGAACTCACAAAATCTGCCTGGCCCTGCCTCCTGAGTTCTGGGATTAAATGTGTGCACCACCATGGCCATGCTTCAGCTCCATTTTATTCCAAAGTATAAGGAATGTACAGATTTGGGGGCCTGGGGACAAACCTAATTTTCATTAAGAGGCACACTCCTATCACAAGTCTTAGTATACGGCAGTTGGGTTCTATAGCAGAGCCCATATAATAAATCTTCTAGTAGGAATCTGTGCCATGGGTCAAGCTAAAGAAGAATCAGGCATCTAGTTTTAGAGACAGCTTTTAGATCAGGTCATTCCTCCAGGCCCAGGGACATTCTCCAGATAAGGGTAGGTAGAGAGCAGGAAGTTCTGCAAGAGGGAGAGAGCTCCATTTTGCCAAGTTTATGGGAAAAGCTGCTGTACTTATGGCAGACTGGGACCTCAATCAGCCATCAATAGCTTCCAGCATCTCTCCCTATGTTTTTTTAATGGAGAGGTGTCATTGTAAACCTGTTTACAAAGTAAACCATAAGGAACCTGTTGACTGTCAGAAGCGTCCAGGGTCTGGTAGTGAACCATGAACTCATTGTTGATAATTTTAGCAATAGTGGTGATCTATCAGCAGAGGAAATAAATAAGGTTGGGGGCAAGCATCCACATAAAACATAGCCTAATCAGAGCTCTGATAAAAAGTACAAGCAAAAAAATGAGGGGGTATGAAATCAGCTAACTTACCCTGTTGCTGGAATTTAGAGAACAGGTCTAGTGAGTATTTTGATGGTGGTATCATTAGTTTAACATCTGACTTGTTTACACAGAAGCCACATTCTTCTCCCAATACCAAGCAAATCTCCCCATGTTCCGCAGTCATTTTATCTAGTGTTCTTCTATTGTGGAGCACAACCACGGCAGGACAGTTTATCTGTCTTTGGAGTGACTGGAGGATCTCAGCTGCAGAATTCATTGTCTGATCAAATCTGTGTCTGAATCTCCAGCCAAAGGATGTGTCTGGATGATGGCAGTTGTTGTTGCCCCATAAGATACAAAGGAGATGACAAGTCTCATTCCTATCCTGAAAGGAAGGAATAGCTCTTGTCTTTGGTTAACAACAGTGTTTCTTCTCCCTCCTCATGTATATAGACCTGTGGAATAACCACAACAGGGTTGTCTATGCAGGTGATTCTCTTTATACCAAGAAGAAGGGGAAGAGTGATGCATATCACCTGGGAAGGAGTGATGGTAGTGGGACATGGGTCCTGGGGTAAAGGAGAGAGTATTGACCAGCACAGCTGTCAGCAGAGGTCTGTTGCTGGATGCACTAGAGAAGCAGTTAGAGGCATCGGGGTGGGTGGTGAAAAGGAGAACGTTGACAACATATTGAACCAACTGTGACCAGAATGGACTGAGAATTGTGTGTTTCAGTTGGACTGAGTTGTGTCTCCTGATTAAGAATATTGTATGGGTATCATGGACCGGGAGACCCACACAAGCTGTTAAGAGATACATACATCAGCAAAACTGGTGGGATGTAGTTTTCTCACAACTCCTGTTCTTTACCTTTCATTCCAGGGGTCATCAAAGTAATGGTGAGATGGTTATTTAGATTTGAAACAGGAACAGCATCCTTGCTTGGGGTAGTACATAGTTGCAGTTTCATAGTTTTTTATCCTGATAAGTTTCCTGAAAGGGAAAAAATCAGTGGTGAGTGTTGAGTTGAGAATTGGAGTGTTGAGCAGTGGTAGTTTGTGTCTGTGATAGAACAAAGACTGTCATTAAAATGGCAGAGAAGGAGGGTTTGAGGGAGCAAATGGCATGGGCAGTGGCTGCCAAATCAGGAGATTTTGTTGTTCTGGAAAGGGTGGCCTTTCTTCCTTCTTCTCTGTGCCTGTCCAGTCATTGATTGGTAAGCCATCTTTCTGGTTGGCATGGTGATGTTGGTCATTTCCAGCTGGGATCTGAAGAGGCCTCAGCTGGTCTTTTCTGTGGAAAAAAACACAAGCAAAGGATCCCCTTCCCCTATGAGGAGGGGTTCAGGTCCCTTCCACAGACCATCCATGGGATAATGCCATTGTACCAAGATTGGAGGGTGTTTGTACATTTTGTAGATGTCGAGTATTTTTAGGGTGGCCATTGTCATTGCCAATTGCATTGTTAGAGGTGTAGATTGTCTTTTTGTCTTTAAATTGACCATTGCTAGTTGTTTTTTTATTTAGAACAGAGTATGTAAGACATACCCTGTAACATGTAAAGACTGAGGAACAATGGGAGTTCCTGGCAGCCAGGTCCAGATTTGATGTAGTAAATAGGCACCTCAGCCTCTTGTTCCACATTTGAAACAGTTATATATTAGGGACAGAAAGTAAAGTTAAAAATTAGCATTTATTAAAATTTAAATATTGACCAAGATGAAATCTAGTTAGAGCCGCCATTTGGAAACTTGTTAGTTGGTGTCTTCAATATATATGATTTGGTATTTCTATGAACAAATCCCATTGTTACCATCACCTTTTATATACTTTAAGAAGTATAATTCCCAGAGTCCTAGGAAGTTACCTTGTCCTTGTACAGGTGTTATCTTTTAAGAACTAGAATGTGCAGTATTCAAGGGAATTACCTGATCTCTGGGAAGGCACTGTATTTTAAGACCTACAATTCCCAGAATTCGAAGAAGTTTCTTCCTTTCTGGGCAGGCACTCTTTTAAGTACTATTTATTTTTATTTTTTAAAAAACAATTATTTATGTTAAAGGACAATTATGGATAATGTCACATAGAAAAGAAACACTACCTCATTGTGCAGGTTTTATTTTTAATTTTTCCTCCACTTGAGCTTATGGATCAACCTCTTGATAAATTTAGTTTATTTTTTCAATGTCAAATGGCATTATAGGTAGCTACTTTCTCTCTTATGTCAGGGAGTTTCCTTTTCTCGAAAACTATCTAGTAGCTGTTATAGGGGCAGGAAGGATGCCTTCCATAGCTGCTCTCAGCTGAACTGAGGCATAGCTTGTCAGATTCCAGAGGTTGTTATCTGTACGTAGTTTTTGAATGGTGATTGTCAGCCATGTGGAAATCTGTTGAGATATAGGCTGGAAAGAAATTAAAATTCAGGAGCTTAGGATAAAATCTTACGTTTGGAACCCTTTTTGTTTGATGTGTTGGTAGTTGGATCCAAGACTTATGACATTGATTCTTTGAAACTTACATGAATTTTAGTTTACCAAAGGAGACAAACCTTTTTGATGTCTCAGCATTGTACTGAAATCCACACTGTAGAAAAGGAAGTTAGTGGGTGTCAAACAGCAGAAAGATTTACAACTTGGGGTCATAGCAAGAGCTATGGATTTGGGTGAAAAAGCATGAACATTGTTTCCTATATCCAGAGAGTCACATACAGATATGTCTTGAGTCTGATAAGAAGTACTTTTAAGGCTATATTTAGAGGAAAACTAAAGGAAACTTAAAACTTTGAGTTTGTGACTACACAATAATAAGTCAGTCCTATGACAGCTTATCAGAACTCGACTGACCAATGTTAAAACTCTGAAATTTGTGAGTCTTAGTATAATAATAGCATAGGAAGGGAGATAAGCCTGAAACATTTTATATAGCTTAGGGGATTTTTAATGTCTTTACTGGTTGTATCTATCCAATTATCATTTAAAAACAACCTTTTTTATATACTCACAATCCAGGCCTTGTTGTCTTTAGATCTCTGTAGTTTGTATTCACATGCCTTAATAGCTTGTATTTAAACACTTAAGTTACCCTTTTATCACCAGTTAAGCTTTCACATCTTGACACATTGTAGCTTGCATTTATGTCTTAATATACCTTCTTCGACTCTAAGACATTTGCTTAGATCTTTAAAATTTAAGGTTTAATAGACTTTACACACTGTTTGTAGATTTAATAGAATTTTAAACAAATAAAATAAAATGAACTTGTTGATTTGTAGGTGTAGAATATTTATAAAAACTAAGTTTAATTTTTTGTCTGTTCCATTTTTAGTCTTTTTTATAAAATATATTTTATTTATTTACTATGTAGAAAGTGATTTTTTTTTTTGGTTTTTCGAGACAGGGTTTCACTGTGTAGCTTTCGAGCCTGTCCTGAAACTCACTCTGAAGACCAGGCTGGCCTTGAACTCACAGAGATCTGCCTGCCTCTGCCTTCCAAGTGCTGGGATGGTGATTTTTTCACTATAATTTATATGATATTCTGCCTGCATGTATGCCTGCAGGCCAGAAGGGGGCATTAGATTCCATTACAGATGGTATTGAGCTTCCATGTAGGTGCTGGGAATTGAACTCAGGTTCTCGGGAGGAACACCTAGTACTCTTATGTGCAGAGCCATCTCTCCAGTCCCCATTTTTAGTCTTTACGTCAGGAGGCTCAGTCTGACACAAGACAGAGAGAAGCTTTACACCAGGCTTGAATCTAGGGATGGAAGAGCGAGACCCCACTCTAGAAACAGCCTTAGAAAAGAAAGACCAGCAGCAAAATTATCTTTATTGATATCTATATCAAAAAGGATAAATACACATTTGTTAGCCTGTATCTAGTGTCCAGGGGTCTCAGAGGTATTTTTTGAGGTCCTGACAAAAGGAGTTAGCCATGTGGAGATTTGAAAGTCAAAAGGGTGAAGGGTGACAGAGATAAATTATTTAACCCATCTTGTCTCCTTGACATATTTCAATGACATTTATGAACATACCAGAATGCAAAAACAGACAAATAGACCAACTTTTAATGACTCAGCTTTCAAATGAAACCTTCTCCTGACAGGGATATTTCCCTACAAATTTTTAACTTTCCCTGATGGGCATCCTACTGATTCTGAAATAAAAGTGAAGTGTTTTAGTCAAATAATAGAAAAAGGAATTTTAATGGGTCTTTAAGGCTTTCTAGTCAGGATTGCAGTATCTGGGAGACTGTGAAAGGCAGTGCTGTGGAAGTGTTGGTTGGGGGACACAGGACAGCAGACCCCAACCCTGGCCTCCCTCACATGCCCCTGCCATCCAGAACCTGATGCCTTGAAGGCCCCTAGCAGCTAGCAAGGGGTAAAATATGGTGACATTTCTATGATATCAGTCTATAACAAGTATTTACCTCACTTTCCTGTGGTAAACTTTAGGTCTGTTCATTGAAAACTATGTCACATTACCTATAAATGACTTGCCAGATCTGTATAGAGATAAAATGTGTTCAAACCCCGTGGAGAAAAGCTGTGAGACTGGGTCATCATTATGACAGCTTGACCTGGAGCTAAACCATAGATTTTATGACAGTCCTCTTGCCTCACCCTCCCTAGTGCTGAGATTACATAGTGAGCCAAAATGCCTTCATAGAACAAAAGCATTTTCAACCCATGACTACCAAATATTTTCAAGTCACAGTGAAGCTGTCTTGCTGTGGATATCGCTCTGTGTAAATAAAATTCTGGTTGGCCAGTGGCCAGGCAGGAAGTATAGGCGGGACAAGAGAGAAGAGAATTCTGGGAAGTAGAAGGCTGGGGAGAGACACCGCCAGCCACCGCCATGAAAAGCAACGTGTAAAGACACTGGTAAGCCACAAGCCATGTGGCAAAGTATAGACTAACAAAAATGGTTTAATTTAAGATAGAAATAGATAACAAGAAGCCTGCCACAGCCATACAGTTTCTAAACAATGTAAGTTTCTGTGTGCTTTCTTGGTTGGGTCTGAGCGACTGTGGGACTGGCGGGTAAGAGAGATTTGTCCTGACTGGGCCAGGCAGGAAAACTCTAACTACACTGTCTTGTGTGTTTGTCCCATGGTCTGTGGTTCTCAGGAGCATAGGAGCAGAGAACAAGGATCCTGTTGATCCTTAAAGATCAAAAGTAAGGGAGAAATGGTGGGGTACTTGAAGACAAAACCGCCCTGTTATGCCTCAACCAGAGATGAGAGTTCACTTAAGAAATGTGACAAGAATTACAAATACCATCAACAAGTTAAAGGTTACAAATGTGACCTTACATCAGAATGGTTTCAGTGGGTGTGATTTGATTCTCACTTAAGGTGTGAATTGTTTGTGAGTTGAGGTGTCAATGTGGTGCACTCTCAGGCCATTTCTGTTCAGGAGAAGCACCATGGCAACACTGGTCTAGACTGATGCTGACAAACGGGAGTCAAGGCAAACCGCTAAAGACCATGTCTTCACTGAAACTAGAGGGGAGCAGACACACTTGTTATATAGTCAGTGTCATGAGTTGGGCCATGGACAGGTGACGTTCATTAGAGTGAAGCTGTCAGTTAAGACACTGAAGAGCCATTGAGTGTGACAGGAAAAACTCAAAACAGACATAATGCCTGAAACCTGAGGACTTTGGTTAGATCATTTGACTTATGTGGTTTAATGTGGGAACTGATTCCTTCAAGCTGTCCAGTGACTCCTACATGGGTGGCCAGGCACATATGTCTTTACACACAGACACACAGACACACACACACACACACACACACACAAATGCAAACACAAAAACACACAAAAAGACACAAATATACACTCAATCAATGAATAAAATACTAAATTTTTGAAAGTCATGAGCTGGAGGAACAGTGTGAAGAATATTTCTTTAAGTTGTAAGACTACTTGAGGATAATGAAGGAAAAATTAGACTGTAGGACACAATCATCTAAGTTGACCAAGATGGTGGTTATCAGGGATATTTTTCTTCTACAATCTCCAGAGAAAATACTAATGATCATTTGAAAATAGTTCTTACAACATGTGTGTGGGGCTGGGACATCTGATCCATAATTTCAAGAGCAGCTCCAAAGCAGGATGTGTTGTCTACATTAGTCCTGGGGGGGGGGGGGTGTTGACTCAGTTTGGGGAAGTCTCCCTCACAGATCATGAGAGGACATGCAGCAGAAGACAGTGGGGTCCACAGATGTAGACAGAGAAGCAAAGGAATCTGCAGGATGCTTTCAGTAACATTTTATCTTTAAAATTACATTTCCTTATTTAACGAGTGTATTCAAGTGTTTATACATAACATTACACTGGAATTTTGGGTGGTCTTTTTTAACATCACCAGTTTATAAAACAGAATTGGAGGTTCCATTTTGGAGTTATTAGTGTCATTAACAAAGGAATTTCAAAATGCATCAAATAGAAGCTGAAGAATGAGTTGATTTGAGTTGAAAAATAAAGTCATGCTGTAATTCTCAGAGGCATCTCACAAGAGTGGAATGAACATGTCATGGAAAGAAGCCATGAACTCCAGTTAAGCCAGCATGGAATTCAGCCACACACTGGAAGACAACTGCCTGGTGGGATGTGGTGAGTGAGGAAAGACTAAAGGATGCCATTCATAGGGCAAGATTGCTTAGAGCAGAAAAGTAACTAAGCACAGCTTGGTTGTTCTCTTGTAAAAGTCTGTGCTAGGCATTGGAATATGGAAAAGTAGAGTATTCCATCATGGAGATAATTTATCGAACCTGTCTTTGGCACGGCTTGAAGGTGTGTCCAACTTCCTAAGGTGACCCTTCCTTCTTGAGGCATAATACCTCGGCAAGGTGATGGACCCATGTAACTTGAACATTGGGTCTACCATCAGGCCAGAGATTCTATTCAGTAGCCTAGATTAGGTTTACCATTCATGGACTTCACTGTTACATAAACATCATCTCTTTTGAAGTGGAAACCCAAAATCATTGAGGAACCAGATCAGGGATCAGAGATCTCAGCCATCTCTGGCATCTCTGATATCTGGAGAGGGTGATGGTGATCAGAGATCCACAGACACTCCTGGTTTTAACCAAGAAAAAAACCAGTTCTTTTCCTTTGCTGTGTCATTAGTATGAACAGCATAGTCAATATGTGTTACAATCTCTTATCTTCCTCTTCTGAAGAGGACACCACACGTTCAATATGTTCAAGGGGAAAAGGCTCCAATTGTTCCTTATAACTGATGTGGAATATTGGGTATGAGAGAAGGGGGACCCCTCAGAGAGATCTGTTTAATAAAATACAGAAGGACACTGAATTTCCATTTGTTTTACAGGTAGGGGGGGGGGGAGAAATCCTTGACTGGAGCCTGGGAGGAGATGAGAGAGAAGTAAAAGCAGGAGTTGTTGGAGTGGAGCATCCTAGGCAGGGAACTATGAGAACCAAGCTCACAGGTTGTCAGCATCCTCATCAAAGCCTTTGTATTTGTGATGGGATCACAAGACCATCCATTACACTCCTCAGTCATTTTCCTTTGACCTCAGTGGCTGGACTCAGCATCTGAGAATTGCTCAATTCTTCATGTTGTAGAAAGATTAGATTCTGATATTGAAGGTTTAAATGAGATCAGCCCCTGTGTACACATATGTTTGAATTCTTGTTCTCAAGTTAGTGGGATACTTTGAGAATGTAGAAGAGATGTAGCCTCATTGGAAGAGGTGTGTCACTCCAAGGGGTTTGAGGATTCACAAGACTCACAACATTTGGAATGCAAAGCTCTACATGGGGTGTCTCCATCAAATTCCTCATCTTGGAACTCAGGGAACTATAGAATAGGAGACAGAAAGAGTGTAAGAGTCAGTGGACAAAGGACACCATAAAAACAAGGCACACTGATTTAACTGAGCAAGGTGCATATAAGCTCATAGAGACTGAAGAAGCAAGCACAGGGCTTGCTGGAGTCCTCACCATATCCTATGCATATATATGACTGCCTTTAGATTAGTATTTCTGTGGGACTCCTGAACTCCTGAGTGTGGGAATGAGTGGGTCTCTGATTCCTGTGCCTGCTCTTGGGGATCTTTTCTTTCTTTGGGGAATGACTTGTCCAGTCACAATATGATGATTTTTTTTTGTTTTCTCCTACTGTATTATGTTTTGTCACATTTGATTCTCATCTCTAAGAAGACCATTGTTTTCTTATGAGAGACAGAAAGAGGGCATCCTGAGGAAGGAACTGGGTTAAATAGAAGGAGTGGAAACTTTCATCAAAATATATTGTATGAGAACAGAGTCAACTTTCAATCAAAGGAAACAAATGTAAACAATTATCTTTTATTCTGTATGTATGAATGTTTGCTTGAAAAATGTATGTTCACAACACATGCCTCGTACCCTGAGTGGTCAGAAGAGAAGAGAGCATTGGATCCTCTGAAACCTGAACCACAGATGTCTGTTAGCTATATGTAGGTGCTATGAACTGACCCTGGGTTGTCTATAAAACTAATAAGCACTGTTAACTGCTCAGTCACCTCTCCAAGGATGGTATTAATAACCACTGGGTAAAATTTAGACAGAAATTGAAAATAAACCCTAATAAACTCTAATACATCTAAATACATACCAAATGGTCAAATATTTTGTTCTTTTAATGAAGTACTTGTAAAACTTACCAAGAAAGACAAATACTTGGAGAGAATCCCATTGTAATTCAATGTATTGCACTTTGGGCTTACAAAGATATGAACGCAGATGACATATTGACATCTCACCTTTTACTTCCAATTATATCTTACACAGACCTTCATAACTTGGTCTGGCTTGCACACTTTCTTCTGATGCTGGGAAATCATTCACCCATATTAACCTTAATACAAATTTTTGTGCTACAAATATTTACATTCTCACACCTTTTCAACAATATCTTTTCCTGTTTCCTTTTTTTCCTTTCACTTTATGATGAAACCAAACAAAATAGTAAATTAAGTTATAAGGTAAGTTGGCTTCAAAATACATGTGTAGCATAATAACAATAAATTAGTATCTCCAGTATTCATAGTGTTAAATTATGAAGCTTTGTATATTCCTCTGCAGACACCATATAAAACAGGTCACCCAACATTATTTTCTACATTGTACAGTCCAGGAAAGTTTTCACATACACATGCATGTGGTGTCCATTGATGATAAATAGTAGATGGGACAAGGCAAAATATTAACCCATTGAAGTTGACCACATCTAACAGAAAAACAAGGAAGAGGCCTGATATAATGTCATCTTGAGGCAACAGCTGAGGAGTTTTAGACATAAGTCTCCTCTATCCTTTAGGTGGATGAGCAGCCTGTTAATTCTTTCTATTGTAGACATCATTATATCTAGAGATGGACAATAGTCCCCTCTCCTTGAAACAGTTTGCCCCTCAGTTGTAATGAGGTGCACGATGCCTCTCCCCTCGGCCTGTTTCACTGTTCACATTGGTGCTTGTCACAGAGTCAGAGCCCATCCTGAATCGAGGAAGGGATATTAGAGGACTGGTGAAACCAAGTGTTTGTGCCTCAACTGAGTAGACCAAACCCCATCTGCAGAGCCTGCTTCTCAGTGAGCTCACAGTGCTCCTGGCAGTGCACTCACAAAAGACTTTAGATCCACTGTAATACTGCAGACTGAAAATGATGACTGTTTGTAGACAACAAGTGATTATAGACAGAACCAGCTGTATGTGCTGGACCCATGTATTCTGGACAGAACTTTCATGTCCTGGGAATGACAGCTGGACACTGTGCATCTGAAAATCCCCTCATTTCCTCATGCATCATCAAAAGTAAATTTAGACACACACACACACACACACACACACACACACACACACACACACACACACACACCTGTATATAACACTATGTGGCCAACAGATGAGTCGACACCACACAGTGAATATTACCTTCAGATGTGGACTTTGGTATGGAGATGTACTCTTCCTTGTCTGTCCATAGTTGCTGTTGCTGAGACAATCCTACAGCAATGTATAGTATGTTTGAGGTTAGATAGATTTATTGTATTATTCTTGTATATTCTGTGAGGTGTTCCACAGTTATCCTAAACAGAAGATGAGTATTTTGTGGCTCACCCTCTCTTCCTAAACAAATATCCACCATTAATTAAAACCAAAATACTAAAAATTATAAGCTGTACCCATATCAGGCATCAAAGTACACCATCAGGAGAAAGGCCAAAAAAAAAAAAAAAAAAAAAAAAAACAGGAAAAAACAAGTGAGTCAGTTAGGAAACTAGGAACTTTGTTTTGAATTTCAATGATGAAAGTAAAATCTCACACGGTTAATCCCAGAAATGAAGCTTCTGCTACTTTATGTATATATGTCCATCCAGCAATATTTCTGTACAGAGAGAAAAAGAATGTTTATCTGTATGTGTGAGTAGCAATCTATCATTGCATAATATTTTCCGTATCCAACATGCTAGCATTTAAGATAAACACATATGCAACAAAAGACACAAAAAGAGAGCAGAGTATATTAATACTGTTTCGGTGCCTTATTTGGGTCCAGGCTATAGGAGAAGCACACATCTCCATTTTCAACTGTAAAGTTCATGTCTACAATTTTGAATTATATGTCAATACATATGGGTTATTAACCTCATCTATATGAGATAACATTTCTATAAACTGTTCAAGCAACAAATATAAATATGTTTAGACATTTGACTGGTAAGGGAAAATGAACAAGAATATGAATACAGAGGCTGGTGAGATGGCTTAGAGGTTAAGAGCATGGACTGCTCTTTCAGAGGTCTGAATTTCAACTCCCAGAAACCTTTTGGTGGCTCACAATTATCTATAATGAGATCTAGTACACTTTTCCTGCATGCAGGCATACCTTCAGGTGAAACACTATGTGCAAAATAAATAAAGAAATTATTTAGGCCAGCTCTCATTGGACTAAGAGGTGAGTGACTCTTCTTAAACCCAGAGAGTTCTGCTCATAGGACCCAGGCTCTGGGACACAGCCAGTACCCAGCAACCCCCACCCAACACTGCTTCAATTGCTGGTCAGCAAGGAAAACTCCTGCAAGAAGGCCCACCCCAAAAAAAACCCCATTGGACACTGCAATCTACAGGTTCCACTCCCTGCCCTGATACCCATGGGCCTGTGACCCCAGTAACTTCCTGAGGCATGGAAACCAAACTGCCAGCTCTCATGGGACCAAGAGTAACTTACTGAGACAGGGAATCTACCAGTCCTCATTAGAACAAGAGTGGCTTTCTGTGCTTTTTGCAATCTTGGAATCAACAATTCATGCTCTTACAGTCCCTCCTCTTTCTCGACAGTTGGACACCTGGAGCTCCACCTGGGGCCTGGCTGAGGATCTCTGCATCCACTTCCATCAGTTATTGGATGAGAGTTCCAAGACGACTGTTAGGGTGTTTAGTCATCTGATCACCAGACTAGGTCAGATTAGGCTTGCTTGGGCTTACACAGGGACACATGCTCAGCCTGGAAGGAGGTGACAGGACCTGCCTGTACTGAATCCACCAGGTTTAAATGAATCCCCAGGGGAGTCTTGGTCCTGGAGGGCATGGGAATGGAGGGGAGAGGCTGTGGGGAAGGTGGGATGGGGTGGGAGGGGGGAGGACAGGGGAACCCATTAGTGATGTATAAAATTAAAACAGATGATAATGATAATAATAATAATAATAATAATAATAATAATAATAATAATAATGAAAAAAAGAGTGGCTTTCTAAGACACAGAATCTGCCACCTGTCATTGGACTAAGAAAGGCTTCCTGAGAAACAGAATCTGTTAACTCTGACTGGGCCTAGAGCCCCTATACAACCAAGATTGGGTCTGTGAGCACAGGATTAACTAGCTTGGGTTGGGTCAAGAGCAGCTCCCTGAGATACACAATCTACCAGTTCCAATTATATCAAGAGCCAAGACTGCACCCAGAGGGGGCCCCTGAAAAACAGACACAGAAAGCACAGATTGGACTAATAGCAGCTCAATAAGACACAGGCATTATTATGGTGACCCCAGGAATGAAAGGTAAGGAACAGGAGTTGTGAGAAAACTACATCCCACCAGTTTTGCTGCCCATCCCTATGATGTATCCAACCTAAGGAAGTCAGATACACCCTCAAAAATACAGGCAATAGATAACCCCACAGCAGAAAATCTAAAGTAGAGAAACACACACACATTACCACCAAAACATAACAGGAATTAACAATCATTGGTCATTAATATCTCTTAATATCAATGGACTTAATTCACCTTTAATAAGACACAATCTAACAGAATGGATACAAAACCAAGACCCATCATTCTGCTGCATACAAGAAACACACGTCAACGCCAAAGATATACACTACCTCAGAATAAAAGGCTGGGAAAAGTCTTTCCAATCAAATGGTCTTAAGTAGTAAACTGGTGTAGCTATCTTAATATCCAACAAAACAGAATTCAAACTAAAATCAATCAAAATAGATCAAGAAGGACATTACATACTCATCACAGGAAAGATGCACCAAGATGAAGTTACAATTCTGAACATTTTTGACCCAAACACAAAGGCCGCCACATAAGTAGAGGAGACATTACTAAAGCTTAAATCACACATAAAACCCCACACATTAATAGTGGGAGACTTCTACACCCCACTCTCACGACTGGAGAGATCTGCCAAATCAAAACTTAACAGAGAAATAAGGGGCTTAACTAATATTATGACACAAATGGAATTAATCACTATCTACAGAACATAACACCACAACAAAAAAGAATATACCTTCTTCTCAAAACCCCATGGAACCTTCTCTAAAATCAACCACATACTCGGTCAGAAAGTAAATCTCAACAGATACAAAAAAAAAAAAAAATAAACTCCTTCATTCTATCAGACCACCAAGGTTTAAAGTTAGATTTCAACAACAACAAAAATAACAGAAAGGCTACAATCTCATGGAAACTGAAAAATGCCCAACTGAATCACCAATGGGTCAAGGAAGAAAGAAAGATATTCAACACTTCATAGGGATCAATGAAAATTAATGTACTACATACCCAAATTTAAGGGACACTATGAAAGCACTGCTAAGAGGAAAAGTCACGGCATTAAACGCCCACATAAAGTAGTTGGGGAAATCTCACACTAGTGACTTAACAGCACACCTGAAAGCTCTAGAACAAGAAGAACAAAGTCACCCAGGAGGAATAGATGCCAGGAAATAATCAAATTGAGAGCTGAATCAATAGAATAGAAACAAAGAGAACACTACAAAGAATCAATGAATCAAAGAGCTGGTTCTTTGAGAAAATAAAACTGATAGACAAGCCCATACCCAGACTAACCAAAGGCTGAGAGAGAGCTTCCAAATTAAAAAAATAAGAAATGAAAAGAGATACATAAGAACTGACACTGAGGATATCCAAGGAATCATTGGGTCATACTTCAAAGACCTGTACTCCACAAATTTGTAAAATCTAAAAGAAATAGATAATTTTCTGAATTGGTACCACATACCTAAGTAAAATCAAGACCAGATAAACTATTTAAATAGACCAATAACCCCTAAGGAAAAAGAAACAGTCATTAAAAGTGTCCCAAGCAAAAAAACACCCAGGACTAGATGGTTTTAATGCAGAATAGTAACAGATTTTTAAAGAAGACTTAATATTGTTCTACACAATAGAAACAGAAGGAACTTTACCAAACTCCTTCTATAAAGCTACAGTTACTCTGAATCCTAAACCAAAAAAAGATACAACAAGGAAAGAAAATTCCAGACCAATCTCCCTCATGAACATTGATGCATAAATACTCAACAAAATATTGGCAAACAGACTCCATGAACATATCAAAACAATTATCCACCATGAAAAGAACCACACAATCATTTCATTAGATACACAACAAAGGGCCTTTGACAAAATGCAACATCCCCTCATGATAAAGGTCTTGGAAAGATCATGAATACAGTGAATATAATAAAGGCAATATAGCAAGCCAAAAGCCAACATCAAATTTAATGGAGAGAAACACAAAGCAATTCCACTAAAAACAGGAACAAGACAAAGCTGTCAACTCTCCCCAATCTTATTCAATATAGTACTTGAAGTTCTCTTTTTTTCTTTATTATCATATGTTTTAAATTTTACACATCAGCCATGGGATCCCCTGTCCTCCCCCCTCCACCCCCACCCCCACATTCCACCCAGTGCCTCCCCTCCATTTTCATGTCCTCCAGGATCAAGACACCCCTGGGGATTCATTTAAACCTGGTGGATTCAGTACTGGCAGGTGCTGTCACCTCCTTCCAGACTGAGCAAAGTGTCCCTGTGTAAGCCCAAGGTTTCAAACAGCCAGCTCATGAACTAAGGACAGACCCTGGTCCCACAAACTGGGTGCCTCCCAAACAGATCAAGCTATTCAATTGTCTCACTTATTCAGAGGGCATAATCCAGCTGGGGGCTCCACGACCTTTGGTTCATAATTCATGTACTTCCATTCGTTTGGCTATTTGTCCCTGTGCTTTTTGCAGTCTTGGATGCAGCAATTCACGCTTTTGCAGACCCTCCTCTTTCTCGACAATTGGACACCTGGAGCTCTACCTGGGGCCTGGCTGATGATCTCTGCATCCTCTTCCATCAGTTTCAAGATGACTGTTAGGGTGTTTAGTCATCTGATCACCAGACTAGGTCAGTTCAGGCTTTCTCTCGACCATTGCCAGCAGACTACAGAGGATAGATATATCATTGTGGATTTCTGGGGACCTCTCGAGCACTCTGCCTATTCCTGTTCTCATGTGGTCTTCATTTATCATGGTCTGTTATTCCTCATTCTCTCTTTCTGTTCTTGATCCAGCTGGGATCTCCTGCTCCCCTAAGCTTTCTTTCCCTCAAATCTTGCCCTTCATTACTCCCACTCTCGTCCAGGTTGTTCCTGTAGATCTCATCCATTTCTCTGACATTGGGTGATCCTTGGGTCTTTCCTAGGGTCCCATTTTCTAGGTAGCCTCCCTGGAGTTGTGTAGCAGTCTAGTCATCTTTGTTTTACATCTAGTATCCTCCTATGAGTGAGTACATACCGTGTTTGTCCTTCTGAGTCTGGGTTACCTCACTCAGGATGATTTTTTCTAGATCCATCCATTTGCCTGCAAACATCATGATGTCATTGTTTTTCTCTGCTGAGTAGTAATCCATTGTGTATATGTACCATATTTTCTTTATTCATTCTTCAGTTGTGGGGCATCTAGGTTGTTTCCAGGTTCTGGCTATTACAAACCAAGCTGATACAAACATAGCTGAGCAAATGCCCTTGTGGTATGATTGAGCATTCCTTGAGTATATGCCCAAGAGTGCTACAGCTGGGATTTGTGGGGGGCAGACTCCCAATTTTCTAAGGAAGCACCACATTGATTTGCAAAGTGGCTGTACAAGCTTGCATTCCCATCAGCAGTGGAGGAGAGCTCCCCTTGCTCCACATCCTCTCCAGCATAAGCTGTCTTCTGTGTTTTTGATCTTAGCCATTCTGACAGGTGTAAGGTGGTATCTCAGAGTCATTTTAATTTGCATTTCCCGGATAATTAGGGATGTTGGGCAATTCCTTAAATGTCTTTCAGCCATTTGAACTTCCTCTGTGGATAATTCTCTGTTTAGCTCTTTAGCCCATTTATTGGACTGTTGGGCATTTTGATGTCTAATTTCTTGAGTTCTTTATATATTCTGGATATCAGCCCTCTGTCAGATGTGGGGTTGGTGAAGAACTTTTCCCATTCTGTAGGCTGTTGCTTTGTCTTGTTGACCATGTTCTTTGCTCTACAAAAGCTTCTTACTTTCAACAGGTACCATTGATTGATTGTTTCTCTCAATGTCTGTGCTACTGGTGTTATATATAGAAAGTGATCTCTAGTGCCAATGCATTCAAGAGTACTTTCTACTTTCTCTACTATCAGGTTCAGAGCAGCTGGATTTATGTTGAGGTCTTTCATTCACTTGGATTTCAGTTTTGTGCATGGTGGCAGATATGGATCTATTTGCAGCCTTCTACACATTGACATCCAGTTATGCCAGCACCATTTGTTGGAGATGCTTTCTTTTTCCCATTGTACATTTTTGGCTTCTTTGTCAAAAATTATATGTTCATAGGTGTGTGGGTCAATGTCAGGGTCTTCAATTCGATTCTGTTGGTCCACATGTCAGTGGTTATGCCAGTACCAACCTGTTTTTATTACAGTAGCTCTATAGTAGAGCTTGAGGTCGGGGGTTGAGATGCCTCCAGAGGTTGTTTTATTGTACAGGATTCTTTTGGCTATCCTGGGTGTCTTGTTTTTCCGTATGAAGTTGAATATTATTCTTTCCAGATCTGTGAAGAATTGTGTTGGTAATTTGATGGGAATTGTGTTGAATCTGTAGATTGCTTTTGGTAAGATCGCCATTTTTACTATGTTAATCCTGCCTATCCATGAGCATGGGACATCTTTCCATTTTCTGACATCTTGTTCAATTTCTTTTTTCAAGGACTTAAAGTTCGTATCATGCAGGTTCTTCACATGCTTAGTTAGCATAACCCCAAGGTATTTTATATCATTTGTGGCTATTGTAAAGGGTGATGTATCTCTGATTTCCTTCTCAGTGTGTTTGTCTACTGTATATAGAAGGGCTACTGATTTTTTTTTTAGTTGATCTTGTATCCTGCAATGTTGCTGAAGGTTTTTATTAGCTGTGTCAGTTCCGTGGTTGAATTTTTGGGGTCACTCATGTATACTAACAAGTCATCTGCAAATAGGGAGAGCTTGACATCTTCCTTATATCCCCTTAGTCTCTTTATGTTGTCTTACAGCTCTCGCTAGACGTTCAAGTACTATATTGACTAAGTATGGGGAGAGGGGACAGCCTTGCCTTGTTCCTGATTTTAGTGGTATTGCTTTGAGTTTCTCTCCATTTAATTTGATGTTGGCTGTTGGCTTGCTGTAGATTGCCTTTATTATGTTTAGGTATGTTCACTGTATTCCTGATTGCTCCAAGACCTTTATCATGAAGGGGTATTGGATTTTGTCAAATGCCTTTTCTGCATCTAGTGAGATGATCATGTGGTGTTTTTCTTTGAGTTTGTTTATATGGTGTATTACATTGATGGACTTTCGTATGTTGAACCACCCTTGCATCCCTGGGATGAAGCCTACTTGATCATGGTGGATAATTGTTTTGATGTGTTCTTGTGGTCTGTTTGCCAGAATTTTATTGATTATTTTTGCATCAAAGTTCATGAGGGAGTTAGGTCTGTAGTTTTCTTTCTTTATTGCATCTTTGTTTGGTTTGGAAATCAGGATAATTGTAGCCTCATAGAAGGAGTTTAGTAATATTCCTTGTTCTTCTATTCTGTGGAACAATTTAAAGAGTATTGGTACTAAGTCTTCTTTGAAGTTATGGTAGAATTCTGCAGTGAAACCATCTGATCAAGAACTTTTTTTGGTTGGGAGAATTTTAATTACTGATTCTATTTCTTAGGGGTTATTGGACTATTTAAATAATTTATCTGGACTTAATTTAACTTAAGTATGTGGTACCTATTCAGAAAATTATCCATTTCTTTTAGATTTTCCAGGTTTGTGGAGTAGAAGTTTTTGAAGTATGACCTGATGATTCTCTGGATTTCCTCATTGTCTGCTTTTATGTCCCCCTTTTAATTTCTGATTTTGTTAATTTGGATGCTCTCCCTGTGTCTTTTGGTTTGTTTGGATAAGGGCTTGTCTATCTTGTTGATCTTCTCAAAGAACCAACTCTTTGTTTCATTAATCCTTTGTATTGTTCTCTTTATTTCTATTTCATTGATTTCAGCTTTGAATTTGATAATTTCCTGGTGTCTGTTCCTCCTGGGAGACTTTGCTTCTTCCTGTTCAAGGGCTTTTAGGTGTGCTGTCAAGTCACTAGCGTGAGATTTCTCCAGCTTCTTTATGTGTCCATTATGTCTCTATTATGTTTCAATTTGGCCGATCTGTCCAGAAGTGAAATTGGAGTCTTGAAGTCTCCCACTACTAATGTGTGGGGTGTTTTATGTGACATAAGCTTTAGTAATGTTTCTTTTACATATGTGGGTGCCTTTGTTTTGGGGGCATAAATGTTCAGAACTGAAACTTCATCTTGGTGGATCTTTCTTGTGATGAGTATGTAATGTCCTTCATCATCTCTTTTGATTGATTTTTGTTTGATGTCTATTTTGCTGGATATTAGGATGGCTACACCAGATTGCTTCTTAAGACCATTTGGTTGGAAAGTCTTTTCCTAGCATTTTATTCTTAGGAGGTGTCTGTCTTTGAATGTGAGGTGTGTTTCTTGTATGCATCAGGAAAATGGATCCTGTTTTCATATCCATTCTGTTAGTCTGTGTCTTTTTATAGGTGAATTAAGTCCATTGATATTAAGGGATATTAATGACCAGTGATTGTTAGTTCCAGATATTATTTTTATTTTTTGGTGGTAGTGTGTGTGTACTTTTGTTCTTTGGGGTTTACTGCTGTGGTGTTATCTATTGCTTGTGTTTTCATGGGTGTTATCTGCTTTCCTTAGGTTGGAATTTTCCTTCTAGTGCTTTCTTTAGGGCTGGGTTTGTCGATAAGTATTGTTTAAATCTGGTTTTGTCTTGGAAGGTCTTGTTCACTCCATCTATGATGATTGAAAGTTTTGCTGGGTATATTAGTCTAGGCTGGCATTCATGATCTCTTAGTGTCTGCATTATATCTGTCCAGGTCCTTCTGGCTTTCAAAGTCTCCATTGAGAAATCAGGTGTTATTCTGATGGGTTTGCCTTTATAAGTCACTTGGCATTTTTGCTTTGCTAACTTTAATATTCTTTCTTTATTCTGTACGTTTAGTTGTTTAATTATTATGTGGCCAGGGGACTTTTTTGGGGGGTCTAGTCTGTTTGGTGTTCTAAAGGCTTCTTGTATCTTCATAGGCATTTCCTACTTTAAGTTGGGAAAGTTTTCTTCTATGATCTTGTTAAATATATTTCCTGTGCCTTTGAGTTGGTATTCTTCTCCTTCCTCTATCCCTATTATTCATAGGTTTGTTCTTTTCATGGTGTCCCAAATTTTTGTAAATTTTAGGTCATGACTTTGTTGGTTTTAGTGTTTTCTTTGACTGATGAATCTATTTCTTCTACCGTATCTACAACACCAGAGATCCTCTCTTTCATCTCTTCCATTCTGTTGGTTATACTTGCCTCTGAAGTTCCTGTTTGTTTACTCAGATTTCCTATTTCCAACAATCCTCCTGCTGATGTCTTCTTCATTTTTTCTATTTCCCTCTTCAGGTCTTGGATCGTCTCCCTTGATTTTTCATGATTTTCATTCAAGGATTTATTGTTTTCTTCTGCTTTAATTGTCTTTTCCTCTAGTTTTTTATAGCGTTCTTCCTGTGTTTTGTTTGTCTGTTCCTCTACTTTATTTTTTATTTCTTCTATATAAGGCTCTAGCTTCTTCATGATGTTACTTATAAGCTTGTTTTCTTCTTCTTCTTCCATTCCGTGATGTTCAGGTCTAGCTGTTAGAGAAGGGCTAGGTTCTGGTGATGCTGTATTGCTCTTTATTTTGTTGTATGTACTTCTGCCTTTAAATCTGCCCATCTCCTCTTGGGTTCATTCTTGGTCTTATGAGTGTACTTAGTCCAGAGAGAGTTGACAGATTTAGGGAGCCTCTCTCTGGTCCACATGGAAGCTCTGTGCCAGCTGGGAGCACTGGTCCAGATGAGAGTGCTGGCCGGATAGGAGCTGGTATGCTGGACTCTGAGTCTCAGGAAGTCCCTGGGTTCTCCTTATTTTGTCCAGATGGGAGCTCCTCTTGTCCAGATGGGAGTTCCTCTGGTCTCTGGTCCAGATGGGAGTTCCAGGGCAGGATGGATGCTTGGAAGTGGTCTCTCATTCTCAGAAAGTGGCTTGGGTCTCCAGAAGATGGGTGTGGGTGCAGGGTGTGGAGACTGCAGTGTCTGCCTGCAGTCTTGGAGAAGGGGAGCCTTCCTTCAGGGCCTGCCAATTGGCAGGAGGCTGGGCTCATGTTGGTCAGGTCCTCCCGGAGTGGCCTGTGTCCAGTGGTGGGACCCAGGCGCAGTTGCCTCTCTGATTATAACCCAGGCACTCCAGTACTTGAAGTTCTAGCCAAAGCAATAAGACAACATAAGGAGATCAAGGGGATAGAAATTGGAAAGGAAGAAGTCAAACTTTCACTACTTGCAGATGGTATAATAGCACACATAAGTGACCCCTCAAATTCTACCAGGGAACACCTACAACTGATAAACACCTTCAGTAATGAAGCAGCATACAAGATTAACTCAAAAAAATCAGTGGCCCTCTTATACACAAAGGACAAGCAGGCTGAAAAAGAAATCAGAGATATAGCACCCTTTACAAGAGCCACAAAAATATAAAATACCTTGTGGTAACTCTAACTAAGCAAATGAGGGACCTGTATGAGAGGAACTTTAAGGCTCTGAAGATAGAAATTGAAGAATATCTCAGAAAATGGATAGCTCTCCCACGCTCATGGATAGGTAGGATTAACATAATAAAAATGACAATCTTACTAAAAGCCATCTACAGATTCAATGCAATCCCCATAAAAATCCCAACACAAACTGCACAGACTGGGAAAGAACAATTCTCAACATCATAAGGAAAAACAAAATACCCAGAATATCTGAAAGAATCTATACAATAAAACAACCTCTGGAGGCATCTTATTCCCAAAATTCAAGCTCTACTATAGAGCTACAGTAATAAAAACAGCCTGGTACTGGCATAAAAACTGACATGTAGACCAATGGCATCTAAAGGAAAACCCTGACGCTAATCTGAACATGCATGAACACCTCCTTTTAGACAAAAAAAAAGCCAAAACAGTACAATTTTAAAAAGAAAGCATCCAGGGGTTGGGGATTTAGCTCAGTGGTAGAGTGCTTGCCTACCAAGCACAAAGCCCTGGGTTCAACCCTCAGCTCCATATACAAAAAAAAAAAAAAACCAACAAAGAAAGAAAGCATCTTCAACAAATGGTGCTGGCATAACTGGATGTCAACATGTAGAAGAATGCAAATAGATCCATATCTGTCACCATGCACAAAACTTAAGTCCAAGTGGATCAAAGACCACAACACAAATCCATTTATTCTGAACCTGATAGAAGAGAAAATAGGAAGTAGTCTTGAATGCATTGGCACTGGAAATTACTTCCTAAATATAACACCAGTTGCACAGACACTGAGAGCAACAATTAATAAATGGGACTTATTGAAACTGAGAAGCTTTTTTAGGGCAAAGACATGGTCATTAAGACAAAATGACAGCCTACAGAATGGGAAAAGATCTTCAAAACCTTATATCTGGCAGAGGGCTGATATGCAAAATATACAAAGAACTCAAGAAACTGGACATCAAAATACCTAACAATCCAATGGTCTTTAAAAATGGGCTTTAATGCTCTGGTTTCTCTTCAGATCATATTAATCTTTCACTATTTACTAAAGAAATAGGCTTTAGAGCTAAACATAGAATTCTCAACAAAAGAAGCTCAATTTGGCTGAAATACATTTAAAGAATTGCTTCCCATCCTTAGTAATTAGGAAAATGCAAATCAAAACGACTCTGAGATACCATCTTACACCTCTCAAAATGGCTATTATCAAAAACACTGAAGACAGCTTATGTTGGAGAGGATGTGGAGCAAGGGGAACACTCCTCCACTGTTGGTGGGAATGCAAACCTCTACAGCCACTTTGGAAATCAGTATGCCCATTTCTGAAAAAAATGGTAATCAATCTTCCTCAAGACCCAGCTAAAACTCCTTAGGGCATAAACCCAAGGAATGCTCAATTATACCATTGGGACACATGCTCAACTATGTTCATAGCAGCACTATGTGTAATAGCCAGAACCTGGAAACAACCTACATGCCATTTAACTGAAGAATGGATAAAGAAAATGGGGTACATAGACACAACGGGGTACTACTCACCAAAGGAAAAAAATGACATTATTAGTTTGCAGGTGAATGGATGGAACTAGAAAATATCATCCTGAGTGAGGTACCCCAGACTCACAATTAAAAACATGGTATGTACTCACTCATATGTGGATATCAGATGTAAAGCAAAGGATAACCAGACTGCAACCCACAGATCCAGGGAGACTAGCTAGTAAGGAGGACCCTAGGAAAGACACAGGGATCATCCAGAATTGGAGAAAAGTTTGAGATCTACATGAGCATACTGGCGATGGGAGTGGGGTAGGGGGTAATGGAGGGCAAGAGAAGGGAAATGAGAGCTTAGGTGAGCAGGAGGTTCTCCTGGATCAGTAACAGAGTGGGAGAAAAGGAAAGAGATACCATGATAAATGAAGGCACCAAGAAAATATGGAGAAGCAGAGTTCTAGGGATGTCCCCATGATCCACCAAAATGACTCCACCATAGACTACTGGCAGTGGTGGAGAGGGTAATGGAGCTGACCCACTCCAGGGATCAGATGGCAGAATATCCTCACAAAACCAGCAGCCATGACTGATAGAAGCAGATGAAGAGATCCACAGCAGGGTCCAAGGCAGAGCTCCAGCAGTCCAATAGATGAGAGAGAGAGGGGGGATTTTATGAGCAAGAACATTGAGACCACAATTTAAAAAATTACAGAGAAAACTAGCCAAACTAGTGAATAAGCATGAAGTATAGACCAAAAGCTGAGGAGCACCCATAGTACTGAAGTAGGCCCTCTAGATAAGCGAGACTGCATAGCTTGAACTGTTTGGGGGGGCCCCAGGCATTGGGAGAGGGACCTGTCCCTAATGCATGAGCTGGTATTTTAAAGCCTAGTACCTATGATGAGACACTTTGATTGGCCTTGTTGCAGAGAGGAGGGGCTTGGGCCTGCCTCAGCTGTGTGTGCCAGGCTCTCTTTACCTCCCATGAGAGAACTTGCCTTGGAGGAGGTGAAAATGGAAGGTGGTTTGAGGGGAGAGGGATAGGGGATGTAAGGAGGGAGAACAGGGGAATCTGTGATTCACAAGTAGAATGAATAGAAAATCTCTTAATTAAAAAGAAGAAACTTTTTAACAGAGAATAAATATGGATATATAGGATACAGTATGGATGGCATATGCTCTAGTACAATAAGGGAACACATGATTTCCTAAGGCTGTTGTAAATATTTATAGGATTACTGGAGTTCTTTTTCATTCTGTTGTCTCGCATTCGTTTATTTTATCTTCTTTCTATCTTAGGGTGCAGATACATAGTTGTGAGACTGGGTCTCCTTATCACAAGTTGGCCTGGATCCCACTCTTCAGCCTGACATGCTATTGATTACATTGCAGTTGTCTCTCTCAGTCTCCCCAGTGCTGGGATGAGTTTAGTGAGTCAACATGTCTGGCTTACGAGGAAGGATTTTCAAACAACTTTTACTTAATAGAGTGTGTATGGCTGCTAGTAAAGCTGTCTTCTGTGTGTGTCAGGTTGACAGCTGTTTTCAGCAGTTGAAGAGCACAGAACAGGGATTCTTAGGACCCCTAAAGATCAAAAGTAAGGGGGAAACAGTGGGGAAGGCTGCAGTCAAAACTTCATTTACATGCCTCAGCCAGACACGATAGTCCGTTAAAAAAGTGTGAAAGATTACACAAATAAAATTTAGGAGGTACAAGCCAACAAATGTGACCACCAGCATCAGGACAGTTTGGGCTGCTCTGGTCTCAGCATGGCCTCTGTGGTTCTGATTGGGAGTGAGGATGTGCTGTGTTCGCTGGTGATGTCTATGGAGGAGAAGCACCATGGAGACACTGGTCCAGATCATGATGCTGATGAATGTGGCATCATGGGAAAAACGCAAAATCACCATGCCTACACTGAATCCAGATGTGGAGCAGACCCACTTGCTGTTATTGTTGGTGTCATTGCCTGTGCTCTGTGGACCACTGACTTTCATTGGAATGTAGACATTGTATAAGACACTCAACAACCAACAACAGTAACACGAATAACTCAGGACATTAGGGGTTCCTCCTTGGAACATCAGCCTACCCCAGTGACCAAGAACAACAGTGATAAACTGATGGACGCTCAGGACACAGGTGGAGCACATGTTTGTGCTTCTAGCCACCAAACGAACGAAGAACTCAATTTTGCATTGCAGGTTAGTTAGAGGTTTCCTTGTAACAAACACCATCATATTGTCTGGAAATGCAGTGACGAGTAGAAGGAACATATTGGCCACAGCCAAGTTGGCAACAATGACCTGTGTGGGCCTCAGTCGTGAGCTAGTAAAGATTGGAGAGAAATTGTGGAGAAACAGAAGAATGTTGGCCAGAATCCCAGTCCCAACCTGGAAAAGTAGGTGTGTCTGGAGAGCCAATTCCTCGGTGGTTTTTTGAGCTTTATTCTGATAGGTCATGGTGAGGACTTCTGTGCAGACTGGAGTGATGACCAGGAGGAACACTGCTGTCTTCAGTACACTTCTCAATCATCTGAGCATAATGAATGACTTCAGTCTTTACCTCTATGAAGGGAGACACTATTATTTCACAGTATAGGAGCTTGGCCTAGACAACACCTCATAGGCCACTCATGCTATTATTTTGTAGTTCATGTACTTTCCATTGTCTGATGATGGAAGTATTTTAGTGAAACAACTATATCATTCTTGCTCAATCTGACAGCCATGATAAAACAGTATGGCATATAAACATATAACCAGATCATGGTACCACTGCCTGGGTGCCTCTCAAACAGTTCAAGCTAATCAACTGTCTCACTTCCCAGAGGTCCTGATCCAGGCGGGGTTCCTCAGCTATTGGTTCATAGTTCATGTGTTTCCACTAGTTTGGCTATTTGTCCCTGTGCTTTTTCCAATCTTGGTCTGTCCTTAGTGCATGAGCTGGCTGTTTGGAACCTGGGGCCTATGCAGGGACACTTTGCTCACCCTGGGAGGAGGAGACTGGACCTGCCTGGATAGAATCCACCAGGTTGAGCTGAATCCCCAGGCGAGTCCTTGCCCTGGAGGATATGGGACTGATGGGTGGGCTGGGGGCCAGGAGGAGGGAGGACAGGTGAATCCATGGATGATATATGAAATTATAAAATTTTAAAAATGAGAAAATTATAAACATATTAACAGTGAGCATGGGAGCAGGTTTTTTATATTTCAAATGTAACTTCTTCCCTCAATGATAAAAAGTTTTAAGAAACACAAATTGGAGGTTGGAGAGATGGCTGTTCAGAAGATTCATGTTCATATCCAGCACCCACATGGTCATTAACATCCATCTGTAACATCAGTTCTCCAAACTGAATGCCCTCTCATGGCTGTTGTGGCACTGCACAAATGTGGTGTCAGACATACAGGCAGTTAAACACTAGATGCTAAAGGAAAATACTATGTCTTTAAAATGACAAGAATTTAAACATGTAATTCATAAAATCATGTAAATAAAGTAAGGAGCAAGAAACCAATCAGCATTTGACCAAATTTTAGACTGATCATCAAAATGATAAAATACAAAATATTTCAATAAACTAACCAGGTCTATGATCATAACTATGAACCTCAATTTATACACATATATCCTTATATGCATAAGCAACCACGAAAGTTGTATCAAGGAACTGCTTCAGCAGATAATCACCTTATATGAAGTGACTCGATACAGGACTAACTAGGAAAAATCACTAGCCGTCTTATATTCAAATGATTAATGGGTTGAGAAACAAATCAAGAAAACCACATCCTTCACAATATCCACAAATATTATGGCATATCTTGGTGTAACTCTAACCAAACAACTGAAAGACCTATATGACAAGAACTTCAAGTGTTTGCAGAAAGAAATTGGACAAGATATCAGATGATAGAAAGATCTCACATGCTTATGGATTGGTAGAATTAACATAGTAAAAAGGACCATCTGGCCAAAAGCAGTATACAGATTCAATGCAATCTCCATTAAAATTCCAACACTATTCTTTAAGATCCTCAAAAGAACAATACTCAACTATATATGGAAATCCAAAAATCCAGGCTATCTAAAAGAACCCTGTACAATAAAAGAACTTGCAGAGATATCACCATCCCAGATTTCAAGCTGTACTAATAAATAATGGTAATAAAAATCACATTATTGGCATAAAATCAGAAAGGTTAATCAATGGAATAAAAACCAATACATAAATCTATACATCTATAGACACCTGATTTTTGACAATGAAGCCAAAATTATACAATGGAAGAAAAGGAAGAATCTTCAACAAATGGTGCTGGTCTAACTGAATATCTGCATGTAGAAGGTTGCAAATACATCCATATCTATCACCTTATACAAAACTCAAGTCCAAGTGGATCAAAGACCTTAACAGACATCCAGCTGAATAGAAGTTTATAGAAGAGAAAGTAGGGAGTAGCCTTGAACAGATTGGCACAAGAGACCACTTCCTAAACATAACACCACTAGTGCAGATACTAAGATCAACAATTCATAAATGATACCTCCTGAAACTAAAAGCTTCTGTAAGGCGAAGGAAACTGTCAACAGGTCAAACCAGCAGCCTTCAGAATGGGAAAGATCTTCTCCAACCCACATCCCACAGAGGGCTGATTTCCAAAATATATAAAGAACTCCATTTACACATATATATGGAAACTATATAGTACAAAACTATTCCATTTATTCAATTTTGTGTATGTTACCTATTTTAATGAGGAAGTATAAACTGGAGATATAACTGAGCCATCACCAGCTTCCCTCAGCCACACCCAAAATGTGGTGATGCACCATAACATTTGAACCATTTGCAAAGACAAAGTCTTTTTGAAACTCGTGTCTTTGAATTTTTGATTTGGAAGCTCTTCTTTAATCTGCAGCTGACTTCTTATATTGTTTTCCAGAGGAGCAATCACTCTGCCTCCATCAACTGAAAATCAGCCACCCTATACATAGATGTCACATTCAATGTCATTTTCAGATAAGTGCTAAGCTGTGAAACAGACATTTCCTTAGGATGAAGAAATCATTGACATCATTAGGTAAAGAAGAGACAAAAAAGCAACTCTCCTAACCATTAATGTTGACTTCAGAAGAGCTGCTTTAGGGAGAAGAGAACATTAAGCAAACATCTACAGTTACAAGAATCCCACCCTGTCCAGCCATAGCAGGGATAGATATGCCCACAGAGATGAAGGCCAGCTCCTGAATACTTAATGAAGAAACACAGCTCTAACTATTTCTCCATTTTAAGTTCTTTTCTTCCCTGAGACAATTCCAAGGAAATGCTTACCTCCCCAATATTTTCAGTGGATGATTGTGCAGATGACTGAATGAACAAGATTACCAGTCCTTTTATAAGGACTGTTTCCTAGACTAGCATCCCTCAGAGAGTGCATTACTTTGTCATCTGTGGTGTCAGTGACAGTGTTTGCATGGAGACTTTGGGATACCTCCAGTGAAGGGGGAAAACATTGGTAATGAAGGCAAATCACAATTTTCACCTAGTTAATGATAATGTTTTTCACATGGTTGGATTCTAAGGAATAGCTGTCAGAAGTTAGAGCAAGTTTTCCATGTTTCCTTTGGGAGCATCTAAGTTTTCATTCTGTGTTGTCATCAGATATGGAAAGCTGCACTACAGGGTAGATCAAGGGGTTTGTTGAATGTATTTCCAGTGGGGTTCATTGTACAATACCGTATCACACTTACAAAATCATGTTGGCATGAAGTCCTTGAGGAAGACCATCAACATGTCATCAGGAGTCTGTAGTTTTCCCATCTATGGGCCAGCCATTGTTGGAAAAGAGCAATGAACTTGAGGTAAGCCCAAACAGAGATGAGTCACACAGTGGCAGACAGCGCTATGGTGGGGAGTGTGGCTAATGAACTAAATGAACTAAAACCATTATGGCAACCATCCATAGACCAAAGAAAGAAGGGTAATTCAGAGCAGCATGGCTGTGCACAATAAGAGCCTTGCCAGGCTATGAAAATAAAGGCCAGAAAAGTACAGTATGTAATCATTGTGAAATATTTTCAAACCTCTTCATCATGGATTAAAGTGAGCCAACCTTCCTTGAAGTGGTCCTTCCTTCACAAACATGATCTGCTGACCAGGTGTTTGACCCATGTAATGTGAAGGTTGACTCTCCAGTCAGGCCAGACATTCCACAGTCATGAAAACAATGAGTATTCCTTTAATTACCTTGAATGTCACTCTAATAATTTTTGTAAAATTATTATTTTTAGACAATATTACAGTAATTAGGAGAAGTATAAATAGACTAATGATAAAAAGTTTGAGTTGATAAAATTTGTCGAGGTTCTCTCCCTATGAGTCTTGGCTACGAGATAGAGGGAGAATGAGGCAGATGGGGACACATATATTTGGTAGCCCATGAGCATGAACAGAGACAGCCCTCTGTGAGACAGATTTTGATGAATCAGCTCCATTTTATTTATTTATTTATTTGTATGTTTGTTTATTTGTTTAAATATTTTGGTTTTTCAAGAAAGGGTATCTCAGTGTAGCTTTATCCCTTTCCTAGATCTCGCTCTGTAGACAAGGCTGGCCTTGAACTCTCAAAGATCCCCCTTGCTCTGCCTCCCAAGTTCTGGGATTAAATGCATGCAACACTATGGTCCAGCTTCAGCTCCATTTTATTCCAAAGTATAAGGAATGTACAGAATTAGGGGACCTGGGGGAAACCCTAAATTTCATTAATTGGCACACTTCTACCACAACTCTTAGTATATGGCAGTTGGGTCTATAGCAGAGCCCATATAATAAATCTTCTAGCAGGAATCTGTGCCAAGGGTCAAGCTAAAGATGAATCAGGCATCTGGTTTTAGAGACAGCTTTTAGATCAGGTCATTCCTCCAGGCCCAAGGACATTCTCCAGATAAGGGTAGGTAGAGAGCAGGAAGTTCTGCAAGAGGGAGAGAGCTCCATTTTGCCAACTTTATGGGAAAAGCTGCTGTACTTATGGCAGACTGGGACCTCAACCAGCCAGCAATAGCTTCCAGCGTCTCTCCCTATGTTTTTTTAGTGGAGAGGTGTCATTGTAAACCTGTTTACAATGTAAACCATAAGGAACCTATTGACTGTGTCAGAAGAGTCCAGGGTCTGGTAGTGAACCATGTACTCATTGTTGATAATTTTAGCAATAGTGGTGATCTATCAGCAGAGGAATTAAATAAGGTTGGGGCCAAGCATCCACATAAAACATAGCCTAATCAGAGCTCTGATAAAAAGCAGAAGCAAAGATAATGAGGAGATATGAAATCAGCTAACTTACCCTGTTGCTGGAATTTAGAGAACAGGTCTAGTGAGTATTTTGATGGTGGTATCATTAGCTTAACATCTGTCTTGTTTACACAGAAGCCACATTCTTCTCCCAATACCAAGCAATCTCCCCATGTTCAGCAGTCATTATGTCTAGTGTTCTTCTATTGTGGAGCACAACCACGGCAGGACAGTTTATCTGTCTTTGGTGTGATTGGAGGCTCTCAGCTGCAGATGTCATTGTCTGATCAAATCTGTGTCGGAATCTCCAGTCAGAGGATGTGTCTGGATGATGGCATTTGTTGCCCAATAAGATACAAAGGAGATGACAAGTCTCATTCCTATCCTGAAAGGAAGGAATAGCTCTTTTCTTTGGTTAACAACAGTGTTGCTTCTTCCTCCTCATGTATATAGACCTGTGGAATAACCACAACAGGGTTGTCTATGCAGGTGGTTCTCATTATACCAAAGAAGAAGGGGAAGAGTGATGCATATCACCTGGGAAGGAATGATGGTACTGAGACATGGGTCCTGCGGTAAAGGAGAGAGTATTGACCAGCACAGCTGTCAGCAGAGGTCTGTTGCTGGATGCACTAGAGAAGCAGTTAGAGGCATCGGGGTGGGTGGTGAAAAGGAGAACGTTAACAACATATTGAACCAATTGTGACCAGAATGGACTGAGAATTGTGTGTTTCAGTTGGACTGAGTTGTGTCTCCTGTTTAAGAATGTTGTATGGGTATCATGGACTGGGAGACCCACACGAGCTGTTTAGAGATACATACATCAGAGGGATGGGCAGCAAAACTGGTGGGATGTAGTTTTCTCAAAACTCCTGTTCTTTACCTTTCATTCCAGGGGTCATCAAAGTAATGGTGAGATGGTTATTTAGATTTGAAACAGGAACAACATCCTTGCTTGGGGTAGTTCATAGTTACAGTCTCATAGTTTTTTGTCCTGATAAGTTTCCTGAAAGGGAAAAATCAGTGGTGAGTGTTGAGTTGAGAATTGGGGTGTTGAGGAGTGGTAGTTTGTGTCTGTGACAGAACAAAGACTGTCATTAAAATGGCAGAGAAGGAGGGTTTGAGGGAGCATATGGCATGGGCAGTGGCCGCCAAATCAGGAGATTTTGTTGTTCTGGAAGGGGTGGCCCTTCTTCCTTCTTCTCTGTTCCTGACCAATAATTGAGTTGCAAGACATCTTTCTGGTTGGCAGGGTGATGTTAGACATTTCCAGCTGGGATCTGAAGAGGCCTCAGCAGTCTTTTCTGTGGGAAAAAACACAAGCAAAGGAACCTCTTCCCCTATGAGGAGGGGGTCAGTTACCTTCCATAGTCCATCCATGGGATAATGCCATTGTACCAAGATTGGAGGGTGTTTGTACATTGTGTAGATGTAGAATATTTTCAGGGTGACCATTGTCATTGCCAATTGCATTGTTAGAGGTGTAGATGGTCTTTTTTGTCTTTAAATTGACCATTGCTAGTTGTTGTTGTTTTTATTTAGAACAGAGTATGTAAGACATACCCTGTAACATGTAAAGAATGAGAAACAATGGAAGTACCTTGCAGCCAGGTCCATATTTGATAATAATAAAAATAAAAAAATTTTAAAAACACCCTTTCTTCTTATTATTATAATTTTTATGTTCTAATTTTACACATCAGCCATGGGTTCTCCTGTCCTCCTCCCTCCCACAGCAATCCCCACCTTCCCCCCATCCCCTCCCCTCCATTCCAATCTCCTCTAGGGCCAAGACTCCCCTGGGAGTTCATTTAAACCTTTTGGATTCAGTACAGGCAGGTCCAGTCCCCTCCTGCCAGGGTGAGCAAAGTGTGCCTGTGTAAGCCCAAGGTTCCAAACAGTCAGCTCATGTCCTAAGGCTTTTTTTATATCCTCACAATCTAGTTCTTACTGTCTTTAGATCTCTGTAGTTTGTATTCAAATACCTTAATAGCTTGCAATTAATAGCTTGTATTTAAATACTTAAGTTACTCTTTTATCACAATTTAAGCTTTAGACAGACCCGGCAGTCTCCACACCCTGCTCCCACACCCATTTGCCGAAGACCCCAGCCACTGCCTGAGACTCAGAGACCAGCCCTCAGCTCCCATCCACCATGGAACTCCCATCTGGACCAGACATGAGTGCCTGGAGTTATAGTCATAGAGGCAACCACCCCTGGGTCCCACCCCTGGGCACCATCCTGGGAGGACCTGCTCAACTTGGCCCCAGTTTCTGGCCAACCAGCGGGCCCTGAGGGAAGGCTTCCCTTTTCCCAAGACTGCAGGCAGACCCTGTAGTCTCCACACCCTGCCCCCCACCCATTTGCCCAAGACCCCAGCCACATTTTGAGACTCAGAGACCAGCCCCCAGCTCCCATCCACCCTGGAACTCCCATCTGGACCAGAGAACAGAGAGACCCTCTGGTGGACACAACAAACTCAACACCTTGCCCCCACATCTGCAGAGACCCCAGCCACTTCTGTAGACTTACAGACCAGTGTCCAGCATTCCATCCTGTCCCAGATCTCCCATATGGACCAGAGAGCCTGCAGGTTCCATCTGCCCTGGAACTCTCATCTGGACCAGAGCTTCCATCCTGTCCTGGAACTCCCATCTGGGCAAGATAAGAAAATCAAAGGGACTTCCTGAGACTCAGAGTCCAACCCCCCAACTCCTATCCGGTCAGCACTGTCACGAGGACCAGAGCTCCCATCTGAACCAGAGATTCCATGTGTACCAGAGAGAGGCTCCCTAAATCTGTCACCTCTGTCTGAACCAAGTACACTGATAAGACCAAGAATGATCCCACAAAGAGATGGGCAGACACCAAGGCAGAAGAAATACAACAAAATAAAGAGCAATACAGTATCACCAGAACCTAGCCCTTCTCCAACAGCTAGACCTGAACATAAGGGAATGGAAGAAGAAGAAGAAAAAAACCTTGTAAGTAACATCATGAAGAGGCTAGAGCCTCATATAGAAGAAAACAAAAATAAAGTGGAGGAACAAACAAACAAAAATGGGAAGAAAATTATAAAAAAAACAAGAGAAAAGGACAATTAAAGCTGAGGAAAACAATAAGTCCCTGAAAGAATATCAGAAAAAAACAAGGGAAACAGTCCAAGACCAGAAAAGGGAAATAGAAAAAAATGAAGAAGACACTAGCAGAAGGAATGCTGGAAATAGAAAATCTGAGTCAACAAAGAGGAACTTCAGAGGCAAGTAAAACCAACACAATGGAAGAGATGGAAGAGAGGATCTCTGGTGTTGCAGATACGGTATAAGAATTAGATTCATCAGTCAAAAAAAAACACTAAAACCAACAAAGTCCTGACCCAAAATGTACGAGAAATTTGGGACACCATGAAAAGACCAAACCTATGAATAATAGGGATAGAGGAAGGAGAATACCAACACAAAGGCACAGAAAATATATTTAACAAGATCATAGAAGAAAACATTCCCACCTTAAAGAACGAAACGCCTATGAAGATACAAGAAGCCTATAGAACACCAAAAAACCTAGACCCCCTCCAAAAAGTCCCCTTGCCACATAACAATTAAACAACTAAATGTATAGAATAAAGAAAGAATATTAAGGGCAGCAAAGGAAAAAGGCCAAGTGACTTATAAAGGCAAACCTATCAGAATAACAACCGATTTTTCAATGGAGACATTGAAAGCCAGAAGGACCTGGACAGATATAGTGCAGACACTAAGAGACCATGGATGCCAGCCTAGATTAATATACCCAGTAAAACTCTCAATCATCATAGATGGAGTGAACAAGACCTTTCAAGACAAAACCAGATTTAAACAATACTTATCCACAAACCCAGCAATACAGAAAGTACTAGAAGGAAAATTCCAACCTAAGGAAGTCAGATAACACCCATGAAAACACAGGCAATAGATAACACCACAGCAGTAAACCCCAAAGAAGAGAAGTACACACACTACCACCAAAACAAAATAATAATAACAGGAATAAACAATCACTGGTCATTAATATCCCTTAATATCAATGGACTTAATTCACCTATAAAAAGACACAGACTGACAGAATGGATATGAAAACAGGATCCATCTTTCTGCTGCATACAAGAAACACACCTCAAATTCAAAGACAGACACCTCCTAAGAATAAAAGGATGGGAAAAGACTTTCAAATAAAATGGTATTAAGAAACAAGCTGGTGTAGCCATCTTAATATCCAGCAAAATAGACTTCAAACTAAAATCAATCAAAAGAGATGATGAAGGACTCATCGAAGGAAAGATCCACCAAGATGAAGTCTCAATTCTGATCATTTACATCCCAAACACAAAGGCACCCACATATGTAAAAGAAACATTACTAAAGCTTAAATCACATTTAAAACCCCACACATTAATAGTGGGAGACTTCAACACCCGATTTTCACCTCTGGACTGATCGGCCAAGTTGAAACTTAACAGAGACATAATGGTCTTAACTGATGTTATGGCTCAAATGGACTTAATCGATATCTACAGAACATTCCACCCAAACAAAAAAGAATATACCTTCTTCTCAGCACCTCATGGAACCTTCTCTAAGATTGACCACATACTTGGCCACAAAGCAAATCTAAACAGATACAAAACAATTGAAATAACCTCCTGTGTTCTGTCAGGCCACCATGGTTTAAAGTTAGATTTCAACAAGAGAAAAATCTACAGAAATCCTACAATCTCATGGAAACTGAATAATGCTCAACTGAATCACCAACGGGTTAAGGAAGAAATAAAGAAAGAAATTAAAGACTTCCTAGAGATCAATAAAAATGAATACACCACATACCCAACCGTATGGGACAAGATGAAAGCAGTGCTAAGAGGGAAATTCATAGCACTGAATTTCCACAGAAAGAAGCTGGAGAAATCTCATGCTAGTGACTTGACAGCACACCTGAAAGCCCTTGAACAGGAAGAAGCAAAAGTCTCCCAGGAGGAACAGACGCCAGGGAATTATCAAATTGAGAGCTGAAATCAATAAAATAGAAATAAAGAGAACAATACAAAGGATTAATGAAACAAAGAGTTGGTTCTTTGAGAAGATCAACAAGATAGACAAGCCCTTATCCAAACTAACCAAAAGACAGAGAGAGCACATCCAAATTAACAAAATCAGAAATTAAAAGGGCAGCAGACAATGAGGAAATCCAGAGAATCATCAGGTCATACTTCAAAAACCTCTACTTCACAAAACTGGAAAATCTAAAAGAAATGGATAATTTTCTGGATAGGTACCACATACCTAAGTTAAATCAAAACCAGATAAACCATTTAAATTGTCCAGTAACCCCTAAGAAATAGAATCAGTAATTAAAATTCTCCCAACCAAAAAAAGTCCTTGACCAGATGGTTTCACTGCAGAATTCTACCAGATCTTCAAAGAAGACTTAGTACCAATACTCTTTAAATTGTTCCACACAATAGAAGCACAAGGTATATTACCAAACTCCTTCTATGAGGCTACAATTACCCTGATTCCCAAACCAAACAAAGATGCAATAAAGAAAGAAAACTACAGACCGACCTCCCTCATGAACATTGATGCAAAAATACTCAATGAAATTCTGGCAAACAGACCACAAGAACACATCAAAACAATTATCCACCATGATCAAGTAGGCTTCATCCCAGGGATGCAAAGGTGGTTCAACTTACAAAAGTCCATCAATGTAATAAACCATATAAACAAACTCAAAGAAAAAAACCACATGATCATCGCACCAGATGCAGAAAAGGCATTTGGCAAAATCCAATACCCCTTCATGATAAAGGTCTAGGAGCGATCAGGAATAGAGGGAACATAACTAAACATAATAAAGGCAATCTACAGCAAGCCAACAGCCAACATCATATTAAATGGAGACAAATTCAAAGCAATACCACTTAAATCAGGAACAAGGCAAGGCTGTCCCCTCTCCCCATACTTATTCAATATAGTACTTGAAGTTCTAGCCAGAGCTATAAGACAACATAAGGAGATTAAGGGGATACAAATTGGAAAGGAAGAAGTCAAGCTTTCCCTATTTGCAGAAGACATGGTAGTATACATGAGTGAACCCAAAAATTCAACCAAGGAACTGATACAGCTAATAAAAACCTTCACCAACACAGCAGGATACAAGATCAACTCAAAAAAATCAGTAGCCCGTCTATATACAGTAGACAAACACACTGAGAAGGAAATCAGAGATACATCACCCTTTACAATAGCCACAAATGATATAAAATACCTTCGTGTTACTCTAACTACACATATGAAGGATCTATATGACAAGAACATTAAGTCCCTGAAAAAAGAAATTGAAGATGTCAGAAAATGTAAAGACTTCCCATGCTCATGGATAGGCAGGATTAACATAGTAAAAATGGCGATCTTACCAAAAGCAATCTACAGATTCAATACAATCCCCATCAAATTACCAACACAATTCTTCACAGATCTGGAAAGAATAATACTCAACTTTATATGGAAAAACAAAAAACCCAGGATAGCCAAAAGAATACTATGCAATAAAAAAACCTCTGGAGGCATCACGATCCCCAACCTCAAGCTCTACTCTAGAGCTACAATAATAAAAACAGCTTGGTACTGGCATAAAAACAGACATGTGGAGCAATGGAATTGAATTGAAGACCCTGACATTAACCCACACTCCTATGAACATATAATTTTTGACAAACAAGCCAAAAATGTATAATGGAAAAAAGAAAGCATTTTCAACAAATGGTGCTGGCATAACTGGATATCAATGTGTAGAAGGCTGCAAATAGATTCATATCTGTCACCATGCACAAAACTTAAGTCCAAGTGGATCAAAGACCTCAACATAAATCCAGTTACTCTGAACCTGATAGACGACAAAGTAGGAAGTACTCTTGAATGCATTGGTCATAGAGATCACTTTCTAAATATAACACCAGTAGGACAGACACTGAGAGAAACAATCAATCAATGGGACCTGTTGAAACTGAGAAGCTTTTGTACAGCAAAGGACAAGGTCAACACGCCATGCAACAGCCTACAGAATGGGAAAAGGTCTTCACAAAACCCATATCTGACAGAGGGCTGATATCCAGAATATATAAAGAACTCAAGAAATTAGACATCAAAATGCCCAACGGTCCAATTAAGAAATGGGCTATAGAACTAAACAGAGAATTCTCCACAGAGGAAGTTCAAATGGCTGAAAGACATTTAAGGAATTGCTCAACATCCCTAATTATCCGGGAAATGCAAATCAAAATGACTCTGAGATACCACCTTACACATGTCAGAGTGGCTAAGATAAAAAACACAGAAGACAGTTTATGCTGGAGAGTATGTGGAGCAAGGGGAACTCTCCTCCACTGCTGGTGGGAATGCAAGCTTGTACAGCCACTTTGGAAATTAATATGATGCTTCCTTAGAAAATTGGGAATCCATCTCCCTCAAGACCCAGCTGTAGCACTCTTGGGCATATCCCCAAGGAATGCTCAATCATGCCACAGGGAATTTGCTCAGCTATGTTCATATCAGCATTGTTTGTAGCAGCCAGAACCTGGAAACAACCTAGATTCCCTTCAACTGAACATTGGATAAATAAAATGTGGTACATATGCACAATGAAGTACTACTCAGCAGAGAAAAACAATGACATCATGATGTTTGCAGACAAATGGATGGATCTAGAAAAAAATCATCCTGAGTGAGGTAAACCAGACTCAGAATGACAAACAGAGTATGAACTCACTCATAGGAGGATACTAGATGTAAAACAAAGATGACTAGACTGCTACACAACTCCAGGGAGGCTACCTAGAAAACAGGACCCTAGGAAAGACCCAGGGATAACACAATGACAGAGAAATGGATGAGATCTACATGAACAACCTAGACGACAGTGGGAGTAATGAAGGGCAATATTTGAGGGAATGAAAGCTTAGGGGAGCAGGAGATCCCAGCTGGATCACTAACAGAAAGGGAGAATGAGGAATAACAGACCATGATAAATGAAGACCACATGAGAACAGGAATAGGCAGAGTGCTCGAGAGGTCCCCAGAAATCCACAATTATGTATCCTCTGTAGACTGTTGGCAATGGTCAAGAGAAAGCCTGGTCTGACCTAGTCTGGTGATCAGATGCTAAACACCCTAACAGTCGTCATGGACCTCTCATCCAATAACCGATGGAAGTGGATGCAGAGATTCTCAGCCAGGCCCCAGGTGGAGCCCCAGGTGTCCAACTGTTGAGAAAGTGGAGGGACTGTAAGAGCATGAATTGTTGAATCCAAGATTGCAAAAAGCGCAGGGACAAATAGCCAATTGATTGGAAGCACATGAATTATGAACTAACAGCGGTGGAGCCCCCAGCTAGATCAGGCCCTCTGGATAAGTGAGAAAATTGAATAGCTTGATCTGTTTGGGAAGGACCCAGGCAGTGGGACAGGGACCTGTCCTTAGTGCATGAACTGGCTGTTTGGAACCTTGGGCTTACACAGGGACACATGCTCAGCCTGGAAGGAGGGGACAGGACCTGCCTATACTGAATCCACCAGGTTTAAATGGCCCCCCATAGGTGTCTTTGTCCTGGACGACATGGGAATGGAGGGGAGCGGCTGGGAAGAAGGTGGAGGTTGGTGCGGGAGGGGGGAGGACAGGGGAACCCATGACTCATGTATAAAAATGAAACACATCATCATCATCATCATCATCATCATCATAATAATAATAATAATAAAAGAAAAAATTTTAAAAAGGAGAAAAAAAAGAAATGTGAAGAGAATTACAAATACCATCAACAAGTTAAAGGTTACAAATGTGTCCTCACATCAGAATGGTTTCAGTGGGTGTGATTTGATTCTCACTTAAGGTGTGAATTGTTTGTGAGTTGAGGTGTCAATGTGCTGCACTCTCTGGTCATTTCTGTTCAGGAGAAGCACCATGGCGACATTGGTCTAGACTGATGCTGACAAACGGGAGTCAAAACAAACCACGAAAGACCATGTCTCCACTGAAACTAGTGAGGAGCAGAGACACTTGTTATATAGTCAGTGTCATGAGTTGGGCCGTGGACAGGTGACATTCATTAGAGTGAAGCTGTCTGTTAAGACACTGAAGAGCCATTGAGTGTGACAGGAAAAACTCAAAACAAACATAATGCCTGAAACCTGAGGACTTTGGTTAGATCATTTGACTTATGTGGTTTAATGTGGGAACTGATTCCTTCAAGTTGTCCAGTGACTCCTACATGGGTGGCCAGGCACATATGTCTTTACACACAGACACACAGACACACAAACACACACACACACACACACACACACACACACACAAATGCAAACACAAAAAGACACAAAAAGACACAAATATACACTCAATCAATGAATAAAATACTAAATTTTTGAAAGTCATGAGCTGGAGGAACAGTGTGAAGAATATTTCTTTAAGTTGTAAGACTACTTGAGGATAATGAAGGAAAAATTAGACTGTAGGACACAATCATCTAAGTTGACCAAGATGGTGGTTATCAGGGATATTTTTCTTCTACAATCTCCAGGGAAAATACTAATGATCATTTGAAAATAGTTCTTACAACATGTGTGTGGGGCTGGGACATCTGAACCATAATTTCAATAGCAACTCCAAAGCAGGAAGTGTTGTCTACATTAGTCCTGGGGGGGGGGGTGTTGACTCAGTTTGGGGAAGTCTCCCTCACAGATCATGAGAGGACATGCAGCAGAAGACAGTGGGGTCCACAGATGAAGACAGAGAAGCAAAGGAATCTGCAGGATGCTTTCAGTAACATTTTATCTTTAAAATTACATTTCCTTATTTAACAAGTGTATTCAAGTGTTTATGCATAACATTGCACTGGAATTTTGGGTGGTCTTTTTTATCATCAGCAGTTTATAAAACGGAATTGGAGGTTCCATTTTGGAGTTATTAATGTCATTAACAAAGGAATTTCAAAATGCATCAAATAGAAGCTGAAGAATGAGTTGATTTGAGTTGAAAAATAAAGTCATGCTGTAATTCTCAGAGGCATCTCACAAGAGTGGAATGAACATGTCATGGAAAGAAGCCATGAACTCCAGTTAAGCCAGCATGGAATTCAGCCACACACTGGAAGACAACTGCCTGGTGGGATGTGGTGAATGAGGAAAGACTAAAGAATGCCAATAACAGGACAAGATTGCTTAGAGCAGAAAAGTAACTAAGCACAGCTTGGCTGTTCTCTTGTAAAAGTCTGTGCAGGGCATTGGAATCTGGAAAAGTAGAGTATTCCATCATGGGGATAATTTTTCTAACCTGTCTTTAGCATGGCTTGAAGGTGTGTCCAACTTCTTAAGGTCACCATTCATTCTTGAGGCATAATACCTCAGCAAGGTGATGGACCCATGTAACTTGAACATTGGGTCTACCATCAGGCCAGAGATTCTATTCATTAGCCTAGATAAGGTTTACCCTTCATGGACTTCACTGTTACATGAACATCTTCTCTTCTGAAGTGGAAACCCAAAATCATTGAGGAACCAGATCAGGGATCAGAGATCTCAGCCATTTCTGGCATCTCTGATATCAGGAGAGGGTGATGGTGCTCAGAGATCCACAGATACTCCTGGTTTTAACCAGGAAAGAAACCAGTTCTTTTCCTTTGCTGTGTCATTAGTATGAACTGCATAGTCAACATGTGTCCCAGTTTCTTATCTTCCTCCTCTGAATAGGACACCACACATTCAATATGTTCAAGGGGAAAAGGCTCCAATTGTTCCTTATACCTGATTTGGGATATTGAATATGAGAGAAGGTGGACCCCTCAGAGAGATCTCTCTAATAAATCACAGAAGGACACTGAAGTTCCATTTGTGTTACAGGTGGAGGGAGGGAAGACATCCTTGAATGGAGCCTGGGAGGAGATGAGAGTGAATTAAAAGCAGGAGTTATTGGAGTGGAGCATCCTAGGCAGGGAACTAGAAGAACCAAGCTCACAGGTTGTCAGCATCCTCATCAAAGCCTTTGTATTTGTGATGGGATCACAAGACCATCCATTACACTCCTCAGTCATTTTCCTTTGACCTCAGTGGCTGGACTCAGCATCTGAGAATTGCTCAATTTCTTCATGTTGTAGAAAGATTAGATTCTGATATTGAAGGTTTAAATGAGATCGGCCCCTGTATACACATATGTTTGAATTCTTGTTCTCAAGTTAGTGGGATACTTTGAGAAGGTAGAAGAGATGTGGCCTCATTGGAAGAGGTGTGTCACTCTGTTGGGGTTTGAGGATTCACAAGACTCACAACATTTGGAATGCAAAGCTCCACATGGGGTGTCTCCATCAAATTTCTCATCTTGGAACTCAGGGAACTATAGAATAGGAGACAGAAAGCGTGTAAGAGTCAGTGGACAAAGGACACCATAAAAACAAGGCACACTGATTTAACTGAGCAAGGTGCATATAAGCTCATAGAGACTGAAGAAGCAAGCACAGGGCCCACTGGAGTCCTCACCATATCCTATGCATACATATTACTGCCTTTAGATTAGTATTTCTGTGGGACTCCTGAACTCCTGAGTGTGGGAATGAGTGGGTCTCTGATTCTTGTGCCTGCTCTTGGGGATCTTTTCTTTCTTTGGGGAATGACTTGTCCAGTCACAATATGATGATTTTTTTTGTTTTCTCCTAGTATATTATGTTTGTCACATTTGATTCTCATCTCTAAAAAGACCATTGTTTTCTTATCAGAGACAGAAAGAGTGCATCCTGAGGAAGGAACTGGGTTAAATAGAAGGAGTGGAAACTTTCATTAAAATATGTTGTATGAGAACAGAGTCAACTTTCAATCAAAGGAAACAAATGTAAACAATTGTAGAGAGCTGGGCACAGCCACACCCATAAGATGGCGCTGGCTTCCGCCCCCACCTTCCCGATGGTGAGTGCTCTCGGGAGTAAACAACTTCATATTTGGCTTAGTCCTAGCATGTGGCTTGCTTCCGTGAACCTGGACCTATCTGCAGTGCCCACGTGGCAGGCTGGGGATGGCCACCCAGGGACTATTTTGTTGGGGGCGGGCTTTCCCCAGGGTCAGAAGATTGTTCAAGGTTCCTGAGTAAACTGCTGAAAGAAGAGCTCAGTGTTGCATCTTCCTTGCTGGTCGAGGCGGTCCTGACAAACAATTATCTTTTATTTTGTATGTATGAATGTTTGCTTGAAAAATGTATGTGCACAACACATGCCTGGTACCCTGAGTGGTCTGAAGAGAAGAGAGCATTGGATCCCCTGAAACCTGAACCACAGATGTCTGTTAGCTCTATGTAGGTGCTGTGAACTGACCCTGGGTCCTCTGTAAAACAAACAAGCACTCTTAACTGCTCAGTCACCTCTGCAAGGATGGTATTAATAACCACTGGGTAAAATTTAGACAGAAATTGAAAATAAAGCCTAATAAACTCTAATACATTTAAATACATACAAATGGACAAATATGTTGTTCTTTTAAAGCAGTACTTGTAAAACTTATCAAGGAAAGACCAACACTTGGAGAGAATCCTATTGTAATTCAATGTATTTAACTTTGGGCTGACAAAGATATGATCACAGATGACATATTGACATCTCACATTTCACTTCCATTTATATCTTACACAGACCTTCATAACTTGGTCAGCCTTGCACACTTTCTTCTGATGCTGGGAAATCATTCAGCCATATTAACCTTAATACAAATTTTTGTGCTACAAATATTTTCATTCTCACACCTTTTCAACAATATCTTTTCCTGTTTCCTTTTTTTCCTTTCACTTTATGATGAAACCAAACAAAATAGTAAATTAAATTATAAAGAAAGTTGTCTTCAAAATACATGTGTAGTATAATAACAATAACTTAGTATCTCCAGTATTCATAGTGTTAAATTATGAAGCTTTGTATATTCCTCTGCAGACACCATATAAAACAGGTCACTCAACATTATTTTCTGCAATGTACAGTCCAAGAAAGTTTTCACATACACATGCATGTGGTGTCCATTGATGATAAATAGTAGATGGGTCAAGGCAAAATATTAACCCATTGAAGTTGACCACATCTAACAGAAAAACAAGGAAGAGGCCTGATATAATGGCATCTTGAGGCAACAGCTGAGGAGTTTTAGACATATGTCTCCTCTACCCTGTAGGTGGATGAGCAGCCTGTTAACTCTTTCTATTGTAGACATCATTATATCTAGAGATGGACAATAGTCCCCTCTCCTTGAAACAGTTTGCCCCTCAGTTGTAATGAAGTGCACGATGCCTCTCCCCTTGGCCTGTTTCACTGTTCACATTGGTGCTTGCCACAGAGTCAGAGCCCATCCTGAATCGAGGAAGGGATATTAGAGGACTGGTGAAACCAAGTGTTTGTGCCTCAACTGAGTAGACCAAACCCCATCTGCAGAGCCTGCTTCTCAGTGAGCTCACAGTGCTCCTGGCAGTGCACTCACAAAAGACTTTAGATCCACTGTAATACTGCAGACTGAAAATGATGACTCTTTGTAGACAACCAGTGATTATAGACAGAACCAGCTGTATGTGCTGGACCCATGTATTCTGGACAGAACTTTCATGTCCTGGGAATGACAGCTGGACACTGTGCATCTGAAAATCTCCTCATTTCCTCATGCATCATCAAAAGGAAATTTAGACACACACACACACACACACACACACACACACACACACACACACACACCTATATATAATCACTATGTAGCCAACAGATGAGTCGACACCACACAGTGAATATTACCTTCAGATTTGGACTTTGGAATAGAGATGTACTCTTCCTTGTCTGCCCATGGTTGCTGTTGCTGAGATAATCCTATAGCAATGTGTAGTATATTTGAGGTTAGATAGATTTATTGTATTATTTTTGTACATTCTGTGAAGTGTTCCACAGTTATCCTAAACAGAAGATGAGTATTTTGTGGCTCACCCTCTCTTCCTAAACAAATATCCACCATTAATTAAAACTAAAATACTAAAAATTATAAGCTGTACCCATATCAGGAAACAGAGTACACCATCATGACAAAGAAAAAAAAAAAAAACAGGAAAAAACAAGTGAGTCTATTAGGAAATTAGGACTTTTGTTTTGAAGTTCAATGATAAAAAGTAAAATCTCACACAGTTAATCCCAGAAATGAAGCTTCTCCTACTTTATGTATATTTGTCCATCCATCAAAATTTCTATACAAAAAGACAAAGAATGTTTATCTGTATATGTGAGTAGTAATCTATCATTACATAATATTTTCCCTATCCAACATTCTAGCATTTAAGATAAACACATATGCAACAAAAGACACAAAAAGGGAGCAAAGCACATTAATACTGTTTCAGTGCCTTATTTGGGTCCAGGCTATAGGAGAAGCACACATCTCCATTTTCAACTGTAAAGTTCATGTCTATAAATTAAAAATTATATGTCAATACATATAGGTTATTAGCTTCATCTATATGAAATAACATTTCTATAACTCTTCGAACAACAAATATAAATATGCTTAGACATTTGACCAGTAAGGGAAAATGAACAAGAATATGAATATAGAGGCTGGTGAGATGGCTTAGAGGTTAAGAGCACTACTGCTCTTTCAGAGGTCCAAATTTCAATTCCCAGCAACCACTTGCTGGCTCACAGTTATCTCTAATGAAATCTGGTGCTCTCTTCCTGCATGCAGGCATACATGCAGGTGAAACACTATGTGAAAAATAAATAAAGAAATTATTTAGGCCAGCTCTCATTGGACTAAGTGGTGAGTGACTCTTCTCACACCCAGAGAGTTCTGCTCATAGGACCCAGGCTCTGGGACACAGCCAGTACCCAGCAATCCCCACCCAACACTGCTTCAGTTGTTGGACAGCCAGGAAAACTCCTGCAAGAAGGCCCCCTCCCAAAAGAAACCCCATTGGACCCTGCAATATACAAGTTCCACTCCCTGCCCTGATACCCATGGGCCTGTGACCCCAGTAACTTCCTGAGGCATGGAAACAAAACTGCCAGCTCTCATGGGACCAAGAGTTACTTCCTGAGACAGGGAATCTACCAGTCCTCATTAGACCAAGAGTGGCTTTCTAAGACCCAGAATCTGCAACCTGTCATTGGACCAAGAAAGGCTTCCTGAGACAAAGAATCTGTTAACTCTGACTGGGCCAAGAGCCCCTATACAAGCAAGAGTGGGTCTGTATGCACAGGATTAACTAGCTTGGGTTGGGTCAAGAGCAGCTCCCTGAGATACACAATCTACCAGTTCCAATTATACCAAGAGCCAAGATTGCATCCAGAGGGGCCCCCTGAAAAACAGACACAGAAAGCACAGATTGGACCAATAGCAACTCAATAAGACACAGGCATTATTATGATCACCCCAGGAATGAAAGGTAAAGAACAGGAGTTGTGAGAAAACTACATCCCAACAGTTTTGCTGCCCATCCCTATGATATATCCAACCTAAGGAAGTCAGATACACCCTCAAAAACACAGGCAATAGATAACCCCACAGCAGAAAATCTAAAGTAGAGAAACACACACACATTACCACCAAAACATAACAGGAATTAACAATCATTGGCCATTAATATCTCTTAATATCAATAGACTTAATTCACCTTTAGTAAGACACAATCTAACAGAATGGATACAAAACCAAGACCCATCATTCTGCTGCATACAAGAAACACACCTCAATTCCAAAGATACACACTACATCAGAATAAAAGGTTGGGAAAAGTCTTTCCAATCAAATGGTCTTAAGTAGCAAACTGGTGTAGCTATCTTAATATCCAACAAAACAGAATTCAAACTAAAATCAATCAAAATAGATCAAGAAGGACATTACATACTCATCACAGGAAAGATGCACCAAGATGAAGTTACAATTCTGAACATTTTTTACCCAAACCCAAAGACCCCCACATAAGTAAAGGCAACATTACTAAAGCTTAAATCACACATAAAACCCCACACATTAATAGTGGGAGACTTCTATACCCCACTCTCATGACTGGAAAGATCTGCCAGATCAAAACTTAACAGAGAAATAAGGGGCTTAACTGATGTTATGACACAAATGGACTTAATCACTATCTACAGAACATGACAGCCTAATAAAAAAGAATATACCTTCTTCTCAACACCCAATGGAACCTATTCCAAAATCAACCATGTACTTGGTCAGAAAGTAAATCTCAACAGATACAAAAAAAAAATAAACTCCTTCATTCTATCAGACCACCAAGGTTTAAAGTTAGATTTCAATAAGAACAAAAATAACAGAAAGGCTACAATCTCATGGAAACTGAAAATGCCCAAAAATCACCAATGGGTCAAGGAAGAAAGAAAGAAAGATATTAAACACTTCATAGGGATCAATGAAAATTAATGTACTACATACCCAAATTTATGGGACACTATGAAAGCACTGCTAACAGGAAAATTCATAGCATTAAATGCCCACATAAAGGAGTTGGGGAAATCTCACACTAGTGACTTAACAGCACACCTAAAAGCTTTAGAACAAGAAGAAGCAAAGTCACCCAGGAGAAATAGATGCCAGGAAATTATCAAATAGAATCAATAGAATAGAAAAAAGAGAATACTATAAATAATCAATGAATCAAAGAGCTGGTTCTTAGATAAAATAAAAAAGATAGACAGGCCCATACCCAGACTAAGCAAAGGCTGAGAGATAGCATCCAAATTAACAAATTAAGAAATGAAAAGGGAGACATAACAATTGACACTGAGGATATCCAGGGAATCATTGGGTCATCCTTCAAAGACATGTACTCCACAAACTTGTAAAATCTAAAAGAAATAGATAATTTTCCGAATTGGTACCACATGCCTAAGTTAAACCAAGACCAGATGAACTATGTAAATAGACCAATAAACCCTAAGGAAAAAGAAACAGTCATTAAAAGTGTCCCAAGCAAAAAAACGCCCAGGACCAGATGATTTTAATGCAGAATACCATCAGATTTTTAAAGAAGTTTGAATATCAATACTCGTTAAATTGTCCCACAAAATAGAAACAGGAGAAACATTACTAAACTCCTTCTATGAAGCTACAGTTACTCTGAATTCTAAACCACAAAAAGATACAACAAAGAAAGAGAATTACAGACCAATCTCCCTCATGAACATTGATGCAAAAATACTCAATAAAATATTGGCAAACAGAATCCAAGAACATATCAAAACAATTATCCACCATGATCAAGTAGGCTTTATCCCAAAGATTCAAGGTTGGTTCAACATACAAAAGTCTGTCAATATAATACACCATATGATCAAACTAAATGAAAAGAACCACATGACCATTTCATTTGATACACAAAAAAGGCCTTTGATCTAATGCAACATCCCCTCATGATAAAGGTCTTGAAAAGATCATGAATAGAGTGAACATAATTAAGGCAATATAGCAAGTCAACAGCCAACATCAAATTAAATGGAGAGAAACACAAAGCAAATCCACTAAAAACAGGAACAAGACAAGGCTGTCCACTCTCCCCAAACTTATTCTATATAGTACTTGAAGTTCTAGCCAGAGCAATAAGACAACATAAGGAGATCAAGGGGATACAAGTTGGAAAGGAAGAAGTCAAACTTTCACTACTTGCAGATGGTATGATAGCATACATAAGTGACTCCTAAAATTCTACCAGGGAACACCTACAACTGATAAACACCTTCAGTAATGTGGCAGGATACAAGATTAACTCAAAAAAATCAGTAGCCTTCTTATACACAAATGACAAACAGGCTGAGAAAGAAATCACAGATACACCACCCTTTACAATAGCCACAAATACTATAAAATACCCTGTGGTAACTCTAACTAAGCAAGTGAGGGACATGTATGAGAGGAACTTTAAGGTTCTGAAATAGAAATTGAAGAATATCTCAGAAAATGGATAGCTCTCCCACGCTCATGGATAGGTAGGATTAACATAATAAAAATGACAATCTTACTAAAAGCAATCTACAGATTCAATGCAATCCCCATCAAAATCCCAACACAAATTGCACAGACTGGGAAAGAACAATTCTCAACTTCATATGGAAAAACAAACTACCCAGGATATCTGAAAGAATCTGTACAATAAAACAACCTCTGGAGGCATCTTGATCCTGTATGTCAAGATCTATTATAGAGTTACAGTAATGAAAACAGCCTGGTACTGGCATAAAAACTAACATGTGGACCAATGGAATCTAACGGAGAACCCTGGCACTAATATGAACATGCATGAACACTTCATTTAAGAAAAAAAAGCCAAAACAGTACAATTGAAAAAAGAAAGCATCTTCAACAAACGGTGATGGCATAACTGGATGTCAACATGAAGAAGACTGCAAATAGATCCATATCTGTCACCATGCACAAAACTTAAGTCCAAGTGGAACAAAGATCTCAACATAAATCCATTTATTCTGAACCTGGTAAAAGAGAAAATAGGAAGTAGTCTTCAATGCATTGGCACTTGAAATTACTTCCTAAATATAACAACAGTTGCACAGACTCTAGAGCAACAATTAATAAATGGGACCTATTGAAACTGAGAAGCTTTAGTAAGGCATAGGACATGGTCATTAAGACTAAATGACAGCCTACAGAATGGGAAAAGATCTTCAAAACACCATATCTGGTAGAGGGCTGATATCCAGACTATACAAAGAACTCAAGAAACAGGACATCAAAATACCTAACAATGGGCTTTAGAAATGGGCATTAATGCTCTGGTTTCTCTTCAAATCGTATAAATTTCTTGCCATTTAGTAAACAAATGGGCTTTAGAGCTAAACATAAAATCATCAACAAAAGAAGCTCAATTGGCTGAAATACATATAAGAATGGCATGCCATCCTTAGTCATCAGGAAAATGCAAATCAAAATGACTCTGAGATACCACCTTACACCTGTCAAAATGGCTATGATCAAACACACTGAAGACAACTTATGTTGGAGAGGATGTGGAGCAAGGGGAACACTCCTCCACTGGAGGTGGGAATACAAAACTTTACAGCCACTTTGGAAATCAGTATGCCAATTTCTGAAAAAAAAAAATGGGAATGAATATTCCTCAAGACCCAGCTAAACCACCTTTGGGCATAAACCCAAGAATGCTCAATTATACCATTGGGACACATGCTCAACTATATTCATAGATCATTATCTGTAATAGCCAGAACCTGGAAACAACCTACATGCCATTTAACTGAAGAATGGATAAAGAAAATGGGGTACATAGACACAATGGAGTACTACTCACCAGAGGGGAAAAATGACATTATTAGTTTGCAGGTGAATGGATGGAACTAGAAAATATCATCCTGAGTTAGGTAACCCAGGTTCAGAATTACAAACATGGTAGGTACTCACTCATATGTGGATACAAGATGTAAAGCAAAGGATAACTAGACTGAAACCCACAGCTCCAGGTAGACTAGCTAGTAAGGAAGACCCTAGGAAAGACACAGGGATCATCCAGAAATGGAGAAAAGGTTGAGATTTATATGAGCATACTGGCAATGGGGGCGGGGGAGGGGTAATGGAGGGCAAGAGAAGGGAAATGAGAGCTTAGGTGAGCAGGAGGTTCTCCTGGATCAGTAACAGAGTGGGAAAAAGGAAAGAGATACCATGATAAATGAAGGAACCATGAAAATATGGAGAAGCAGAGTTCTAGGAAAGTCCCCATGATCCACAAAAATGAATCCAATATAGACTACTGGCAATGGTGGACAGGGTGACGGAGCTGACCCCCACCAGTGATCAGATGGCAGAAGACCCTAACTGACATCATTGAACCCTCATCCATGACTGATGGAAGCAGATGAAGAGATCCACAGCCTGGTCCAAGGCAGAGCTCCAGCAGTCCAATCACCAAGAGAGAGGAGGGATTTTATGAGCAAGAATATTGAGACAACAATTGCAAGAAGTACAGAGACAACTACCTAAAGTAGTGGAAACACATGAATGTGGCCCAATAGCAGAGGAGCACCCATAGTACTGGACTAGGTCCTCTAGATAAGCGAGACTGTATAGTTTAAACTGTTTGGGGGGGCCCCAGGCAGTGGGAGAGGGACCTGTCCCTAGTGCGTCAGCTGGTTTTCTTGGAGCCTAGTACTTATGATAAGACATTTTGATTGCCCTTGGTGCAGAGAAGAGAGGTTTGTGCCTGCCTCAGCTGAGTGTGCCAGGCTCTGCTTACTCCCAATGAGAGACCATGCCCTGTAGGAGGTGGAAATGGAAGGTGGTTTGGGGGAGGGGGATAGGGGATGTGAGGAGGGAGGACAGGGGAATCTGTGGTTGACAAGTGGAATGAATAGAAAAATCTCTTAATAAAAAAAGAAGAAATTTTATAACAAAGAAAAAATATGGATATATAGGATACAGTATGGATTGCATGTGCTCTAGTACAATAAGGGAACACATGATTTCCTAAGGCTGTTGTATATATTTATAGGATTACTGGAGTTCTTTTTCATTCTGCTCTCTCTCATTATTTTATTTATCTTCTTTCTATCTAAGAGTGCAGATACATAGTTGTGAGACTGGGTCTCCTTATCACAAGTTGTCCTGGATCCCACTCTTCAGCCTGACATGCCATTGATTATATTGCAGTCATCTGGCTCACTCTCCCCAGTTTTGTGATGAGTCCAGTGACTCAACATTATGGGTCTGGTTTATGAGGAAGGATTTTCTAACAACTTTTACTTAACAGAGTGTGTACAGCTGCTAGTAAAGCTGTCTTCTGTGTTTGTCATGTTGACTGTGGTTCTCAGCAGTTGAAGAGCACAGAGCAGGGGTCCTTAGGATCCCTAAAGATCAACAGGAAGGGACAAACAGTGGGGAAGGCTGCAGTCAAAACTTCATTTACATGCCTCAACCAGACACGATAGTCCGTTAAAAAAGTGTGAAAGATTACACAAATAGAATTTAGGAGGTACAAGCCAACAAATGTGACCACCAGCATCAGGACAGTTTGGGCTGCTCTGGTCTCAGCATGGCCTCTGTGGTTCTGATTGGGAGTGACGATGTGCTGTGTTCGCTGGTGATGTCTATGGAGGAGAAGCACCATGGAGACACTGGTCCAGATCATGATGCTGATGAATGTGACATCATGGGAAAAACGCAAGATCACCATGCCTACACTGAATCCAGATGTGGAGCAGACCCACTTGCTGTTATTGTTGGTGCCATTGTCTGTGCTCTGTGGACCACTGACTTTCATTGGTATATAGACATTATTTAAGACACTGAACAACCAACAACAGTAACATGAATAACTCAGGACATTAGGGGTTCTTCCTTGGAACATCAGCTTACCCCAATGACCAAGAACAAGAGTGATAAACTGATGGATGCTCAGGGCACAGGTAGAGCACATGTTTGTGCTCAGAGCCACCAAGCGAATGAAGAACATGATTTTGCATTTGAAGTTAGTTGGAGGTTTCCTTGGAACAAAAACCATCATATTGTCTGGAAATGCAGTGACGAGTAGAAGGAACCCATTGGCCACAGCCAAGTTGGCAACAATGACCTGTGTGGGCCTCAGTCGAGAGCTAGTAAATATTGGAGAGAAATTGTGGACAAACAGAAGAATGTTGGCCAGAGTCCCAGTCCCAACCTGGAAAAGTAGGAGTGTCTGGAGAGCCAATTCCGCGGTGGCTTTTTGAGCTTTATTCTGAGAGGTCATGGAGAGGACTTCTGTGCAGACTGGAGTGATGACCAGGAGGAACACTGCTGTCATCAAGACACTTCTCAATCATCTGAGCATAATGAATGACTTCAGTCTTTACCTCTATGAAGGGAGACACTATTATTTCACAGTATAGGAGCTTGGCCTAGACAACATTGCATAGGCAACACACAGTATAATTTTGTAGTTCACGTACTTTCCATTGTCTGATGATGAAGTATTTTAGTGAAACAACTACATCATTCTTGCTCAATCTGACACCCATGATAAAACAGTATGGCATATAAACATATGACCACATCCAGTCCCACTGCCTGGGTGCCTCTCAAACAGTTCAAGCTAATCAACTGTCTCACTTCCCAGAGGTCCTGATCCAGGCGGGGTTCCTCAGCTATTGGTTCATAGTTCATGTGTTGCCACTAGTTTGGCTATCTGTCCTTGTGCTTTTTCCAATCTTGGTCTGTCCTTAGTGCATGAGCTGGCTGTTTGGAACCTGGGGCCTATGCAGGAACACTTTGCTCACCCTGGGAGGAGACAGGACCTTCCTGGACTGAATCTACCAAGTTGAGCTGAATCCCCAGGCAAGTCCTTGCCCTGGAGGATATGGGACTGAGGGGTGGGCTGGGGGCCAGGAGGAGGGAGGACAGGTGAACCCATGGATGATATGTAAAATTAAATCAAATTATAAATTTTTTTAAATGAGAAAAAATAAACATATTAACAGTGAGCATGGGAGCACATTTTTTAATATTTTAAATGTAACTTCTTCCCTCAATGATAAAAAGTTTTAAGAAACACAAATTGGATGTTGGAGAGATGGCTGTTCAGAAGATTCATGTTCAAATCTAGCACCCACATGGTCATTAACATCCATCTGTAACATCAGTTCTCCAAACTGAATGCCCTCTCATGGCTGTTGTGGCACTGCACAAATGTGGTGTCAGACATACAGGCAGTTAAACACTAGATGCATAAAAGAAAATACTATGTCTTTAAAATGACAAGAATTTAAACATGTAATTCATAAAATCATGTAAATAAAGTAAGGAGCAAGAAACCAATCAGCATTTGAGAAATTTTAGACAGATCATCAAAATGATAAAATACAAAATATTTCAATAAACTAACCAGTTCTATTATCACAACTATGAACTTCAATTTATACACATATATCCTTATATGCATATGCAACCACGAAAGTTCTATGAGGGAACTGCTTCAGCAGATAAACACCTTGTATGAAGTGACTGGATACAGGACTAACTCAGAAGAATCACTAGCCCTCCTATATACAAATGATAAAAGCATTGAGAAACAAATCAAGAAAACCGCATCCTTCACAATATCCACAAATAATAGAACATATCTTGGTATAACCATAACCAAGCAAGAAAAAGACCTATATGACAAGAACTTCAAGTGTTTGAAGAAAGAAATTGGACAAGATATCAGATGATAGAAAGACCTCACATGCTTATGGATTGGTAGAATTAACATAGTAAAAAGGACCATCCGACCAAAAGCAGTATACAGATTCAATGCAATCTCCATTAAAATTCCAACACTATTTTTTAAGATCATCAAAAGAATAATACTCAACTACATATGGAAATCCAAAAACCCAAGCTAGCTAAAAGAACCCTGTACAATAAAAGAACTTGCAGAGATATCACCATCCCAGATTTCAAGCTGTAATAATAAATAATGGTAATAAAAACCACATTATGGCATAAAATAAGAAAGGTTAATCAAGGGAATAAAATACATCAAGAGAATAATATACACGTATAGACACCTGATTTTTGACAATGAAGATAAAATTATACAATGGAAGAAAAGGAAGAATCTTCAACAAATGATGCTGGTATAACTCAATATCTGCATCTAGAAGGTTGCAAATAGATTCATATCTATCACCTTGTACAAAACTCAAGTCCAAGTGGATCAAAGACCTCAACAAAAATCCAGCAACATAGAACTTGATAGGAGAGAAAGTAGGGAGTAGCCTTGAACAGGTTGGCACAAGAGACCACTTCCTTAACATAACACCACTAGTGCAGATACTAAGATCAACAATTCATAAATGGACCTCCTGAAACTAAAAGCTCCTGTAAGGCGAAGGAAACTGTCAAAAGGGCAAAACAGCAGCCTTCAGAATGGGAAAGATCTTCTCCAACCCACATCCCACAGAGGGCTGATTTCCAAAATATATAAAGAACTCCATTTACACATACATATAGAAAAATCAACAGGTACAAAACTATTCGGTTAATTCAATTTTGTGTATCCTACCTATTTTAATGAGGAAGTATAAACTGGAGATATAACTGAGCCATCACCAGCTTCCGTCTGCCACACCCAAAATGTGGTGATGCACCATCACAGTTAAACCATTTGCAAAGATGAAGTCTTTTGAAACTCGTGTCTTTGAATCATGGCTTTGAAAGCTCTTATTTAATCTGCAGCTGACTTCTTATATTGTTTTCCAGAGGAACAGTCAGTCTCCATCCATCAGCTGAAAATCAGCCATCCCATATATAAACGTCAAGTACAATGTCATTTTCAACTGTGTTAAGCTGTGAAACAGACATTTCCTTAGGATGAAGAAATCATTGACATCATTAGGTAAAGAAGAGACAAAAAAGCAACTCTCCTAACCATTAATGTTTAATTCAGAAGAGCTGCTTTAGGGAGAAGAGAACATTAAGCAGACATCTACAGTTACAAGAATCCCCCCTGTCCAGCCATAGCAAGGATAGAGATGCTCACAGAGATGAAGGCCAGCTCCTGAATACTTAATGAAGAAACACAGCTCTAACTATTTCTCCATTTTAAGTTCTTTTCTTCCCTGAGACAATTCCAAGGAAATGCTTACCTCCCCAATATTTTCAGTGGACGATTGTGCAGATGACTGAATGAACACAGATTACCAGTCCTCATAAAAGGACTGTTTACTACACTAGCATCCCTCAGAGAGTGCATTACTTTGTCATCTGTGGTGTCAGTGACAGTGTTTGCATGGAGACTTTGGGATACCTCCAATGAAGGGGGAAAAAACATTGGTAATGAAGGCAAATCACAATTTTCACCTAGTTAATGATAATGTTTTTTACATGGTTGGATTCTAAGGAATAGCTGTCAGAAGTTAGAGCAAGTATTCCATGTTTCCTTTGGGAGCATCTAAGTTTTTTCAATCTGTGTAGTCATCAGATGTGGAAAGCTGCACTACAGGGTAAATCAAGGGGTTTGTTGAATGTATTTCCAATGTGGTTCATTGTGCAGTACAGTTTCACACTTTCAAACCACGCTGGCATGAAGTCCTTCAGGAAGACCATCAACATGTCATCAGGAGTCTGTAGTTTTCCCATCTATGGGCCAGCCATTGTTGGAAAAGAGCAATGAACTTGAGGTAAGCCAGAACAGTGATGAGTCACACAGTGGTAGACAGCCCTATGGTGGGGAGTGGGGCTAATGAACTAAATGAACTAAAACCATTATGGCAACCATGCATAGACCAAAGAAAGAAGGGTAATTCAGAGCAACATGGTTGTGCACTGTAAGAGCCTTGCCAGGCTATGAAAATAAAGGCCAGAAAAGTACAGTATGTAATCATGGTGAAATTTTTTTCAAACCTCTTCATCATGGATTAAGGTGAGCCAACCTTCCTAGGAGTGGTCCTTCCTTCGCAGGACATAATCTGCTGGCCAGGTGCTTGCCCCATGTGATGTGAATGTTGACTCTCCCGTCAGGCCAGACATTCCACTGTCTTGGATAGAATGAGTTTTCCTTTAATTAATTTGTATGTCATGCTAACATTTTTTGTAAAATGATTATTTTTAGACAATATTCCAGGAATTAGACTAATGATACAAAGTTTAAGATGATGACATTTATGGGGGTTCTCTCCCCTCTGGGTCTTCTGGCTACTAGATAGAGGGAGAAAGAGGCACATGTGGAGACAAATCTTTGGTGGCCCATGAGCATGAACAGAGACAGCCCTTTGTGAGACCTATTTATTTATTTATTTATTTATTTATTTATTTATTTATTTGCTTTGGTTTTTCAAGACAGGGTTTCTCTGTGTAGCTTTGTGCCTTTCCTAGATCTTGCTCTGTGTACCAGGCTGGCCTTGAACTCACAAAGATCTGCCTGGCTCTGACTCCAGAGTTCTGGGATTAATGGTGTGTACCACCATGACCCGGCTTCAGCTCCATTTTATTCCAGAGTATAAGGAATGTACAGAATTGGGGCACCTGGAGACAAACCCTAATTTTCATTAAGTGGCCCACTCTATCACAAGTCTTAGTATGTGGCAGTTGGATTCTATAGCAGAGCCCATGTAATAAGTCTTCTAGCAGGAATCTGTGCCATGGGTCAAGCTAAAGATGAATCAGGCATCTGGTTTTAGAGACAGCTTTTTGATCAGGTCATTCCTCCAGGCCCAGGGACATTCTCCAGATAAGGGTAGGTAGAGAGCAAGAAGTTCTGCAAGAGGGAGAGAGCTCCATTTTGCCAAGTTTATGGGAAAAGCTGCTGTACTTATGGCAGACTGGGACCTCAACCAGCCAGCAATAGCTTCCAGCGTCTCTCCCTATGTTTTTTTAGTGGAGAGGTGTCATTGTAAACCTGTTTACAATGTAAACCATAAGGAACCTATTGACTGTGTCAGAAGAGTCCAGGGTCTGGTAGTGAACCATGTACTCATTGTTGATAATTTTAGCAATAGTGGTGATCTATCAGCAGAGGAAATAAATAAGGTTGGGGCCAAGCATTCACATAAAACATAGCCTAATCAGAGCTCTGATAAAAAGCAGAAGCAAAGAAAATGAGGGGGTATGAAATCAGCTAACTTACCCTGTTGATGGAATTTAGAGAACAGGTCTAGTGAGTATTTTGAGGGTGGTATCATTAGTTTAACATCTGACTTGTTTACACAGAAGGCACATTCTTCTCCCAATACCAAGCAATCTCCCCATGTTCAGCAGTCATTATGTCTAGTGTTCTTCTATTGTGGAGCACAACCACGGCAGGACAGTTCATCTGTCTTTGGAGTGACTGGAGGCTCTCAGCTGCAGATGACATTGTCTGATCAAATCTGTGTTGGAATCTCTGGTTAGAGGATGTGTCTGGATGATGACACTTGTTGTTGCCCCATAATATACAAAGGAGATGACAATTCTTATTCCTATCTGTAAAGGAAGGACTGTCTCTCCTCTTTGTTTAACAACAGTGTTGCTTCTTACTGTTTATGTAGACGGACCTGTGGAACAAGTCATATCGGGGTGCAATACTCCTGGAGGGAGTGTGTATGCAGGTGGTTATCTTTCCTTATCCTAAAGAAGGGGAAGAGTGATTTATTTCAGCCTGGAAGGAATGATGGTAGTGAGACATGGGTCCTGGGGTAAAGGAGAGAGTATTGACCAGCACAGCTGTCAGCAGAGGTCTGTTGCTGGATGCACTAGAGAAGCAGTTAGAGGCATCGGGGTGGGTGGTGAAAGGGAAAAAAGTTAATGACATTTTGAACAAACTGTGACCAGGGTGGACTGAGCATTTCTTGTTAGTTGTGTCTCCTGTTTAAGATATGTTGGTGGGTTAATGTCGATTGGGAGACCCATACCAGCTGTTGAGAAATAGGAATCTCAGCAGAGTGATGTGCAGCAAAACTGGTGGGATGTAGTTTTCTCACAACTCTTCTTCTTTATCTTTCATTCCAGTGGTCATCTGTAGTAATGGTGAGATGGTTTTTTAGATTTTGAAACAGGACCAGCATCCTTGGTTGGGGTAGTTCATAGTTGCAGTCTCACAGCTTTTTGTCCTCATAAGTTTCCTGAGGGGGAATAAATCAGTGGTGAGTGTTGAGGTGAGAATTAGGGTGTTGAGCAGTGGCAGTTCATGTCTGTAATAGAACAAAGTCTGTCACTAAAATAGCAGAGAAGGAGGGTTTAAAGGGAGCATAGGGCATAGATGTGGGAACAAAATCAAGAGTTTTTGTTGTTCTGGAAGAGATGGCCTTTCTTCCTTCTTCTCTGTTCCTGACCATTCATTGAGGAGCAAGCCATCTTTCTGGTTGGTAGGGTGATGTTGGACATTTCTGGTGGGATCTGAAGAGGCCTCAGCTGACCTGTGGGAAAAAACACAAGCAAAGGAACCTCTTCTCTCTGTGAGGAGGAGGTCAGGTCCCTTCCATACACAATCCATGAAATAATGCCGTTGTACAAAGATTGGAGGGTGTTTGTACAATTTATAGATGTAGAATATTGTTAGAGTGGCCATTGATATTGTCAGTTGCATTGTTAGAGGTATAGATGGTCTCTTTGTCTTTAAATTGACCATTGCTAGTTTTAAAATTTTTAAATTTAGGACAGAGTTTATGAACCATACCCTGTAATAGGTAAAGACTGAGTAACAGTGGAAGGTCCTAGCAGCCAGGTCTAGATGTGATGTGGTAAACAGGCACCTCAGCCTCTTGTCCCAGGTTTGAAACAGATATATATTAGGGACAGAAAGTAAAGTTAAAACTTAGCTTTTATTAAAATTTAAATATTGACCAGATGGAATCTAGTTATAGCCACCATTTGGAAGGCTGTTAGTTGGTGGCTTCAATATATATGATTTGGGATTTTTATAAACGAATCTCATTGTTAGCATCACCTTTTATAAGGTTATGGTGTTACACTTTAAGAAGTACAATTCACAGAGTACTAGGAAGTTACCTGGTCCTTGGGCAGGTGTTATCTTTGAAGAACTAGAACTTGCAGAATTCCAGGAAATAACCTGATCTCTGGGAAGGCACTATCTTTTAAGAACTACAATTCCCAGAATTCCAAGAAGTTTACTGCTTTCTTGGCAGGCACTCTCTTTTAAGTACTACTAAAATTAATGAATCAACCTATTGATAAATTTAGTTTATTTTGTGTATGTCAATTGGCATTATTGGTAGCTACTTTGTCTGTTATGTCAGGGAGTTTCCTTTTGTCCCAACCTATCTAGCTGCTGCTATAGGGGCAGAGAGGATGCCTTCCATAACTGCTGTCAGCTGAACTGAGGCATAGGTTGTCAGATTCCAGAGCTTAGTAACTTCTTATTTGTAGGTGATTTTCAAATGGTGATTGTCAGCCTCATGGACATCTGTTGAGATATAGGCTGGGAAGAAATTAAAATTCAGGAGCTTAAGATAAAATCTTACCTTTGGAACCCTTTTAGTTTGATATGTTGATAGGTGGATCCAAGCCTTATGACTTTGATTCCTTGAAGCTTATACGAATTTTAGTTTGTCAAAGGAGATAAACCTTTTTGATGTCTCAGCATTGTACTGAAATCCACACTGTAGAAAAGGAAGTTAGTGGGCATCAATAAAACAGCTGGAAGAGATTTACATCCTGGGGTCATAGCAAGAGCTATGGATTTGGGTGAAAAAGCATGAACATTGTTTCCTATATCCAGAGAGTCACATACAGATTTGTCTTGAGTCTGATAAGAAGTACTTTTAAGGCTATATTTAGAGGAAAACTAAAGGAAACTTAAAACCTTGAGTTTTTGACTACACAGTAAGAAGTAAGTCCTATAACAGCTTATCAGAACTCCACTGACCAAAGGGAGAAATTGTGGGGAAGCCTGCACTCAAAGCTTCATTGACATGCCTAAACCAGATACAATAGTCCATTAAAAAAGATTACACAAATGAAATTTAGAAGGTACAAACCAACAAATGTGACCACCAGCATGAGGATGGTTTGGGCTACTCTGGTCTCAGCATGGCCTCTGTGGTTCTGATTGGGAGTGAGGATGTGCTGTGTTCACTGGCGATGTCTATATAGAAGCACAATGGAGACCCTGGTCCAGATCATGATGCTGATGAATGTGGCATCATGGGCAAAATTCAAGAAGACAAGGCCTACATTGAATCCAGAAGTGGAGCAGACCCACTTGCCTTGATTGTTAGTGTCATTGCCTGTGCTCTGTGTACCACTGACTTTCATTGGAATGTAGACATATTTTAAGACACTCAACAACCAACAACTGTAACACGAATAACTCAGGACATCAACGGTTCTTCCTCGGAGCATCAGCCCATCCCAATGATCAGGAACAAGAGTGACAAACTGATGGATGCTTAGGGCACAGGTGGAGCACATGTTTGTGCTTCAAGCCTCCAGGTGAATGAAGAACACAATTTTGCATTGCAGATTAGTTTGAGGCTTCCTTTGAACAAAAACCATCACGTTGTTTGGAAATTCAGTGACGAGGAGAATGAACATATTGGCCACAGCCAAGTTGGTGACAATGACCTGTGTGAGCCTCAGTCGAGAGCCAGTAAAGAAGGGAGAGAAATTATGGAGAAACAGAAGAATGTTGGCCAGTGTCCCATACCCAATCTGGAAAAGTAGGAGTGTCTGGAGAGCCAATTCCTCATTGGTTTTCAGAGTTTTATTCTGAGAGGACATGGAGACAACCTGTATCTAGGCTGGAGTGATGACCAGAAGGGACATTGCTGTCTTCAAGACACTTCTCAATGTCTGAGCATTAGAATGATTTATGTCTTACTTCCTCTATGAAGGGAGACACTATTGTATCACAGTATAGAAGCTTATCCTGGAGAACACTGCATAGACAACTCAGACTATTATTTTGTTCTTTATGTACTTTCCCTCATCTCATAATGGAAGTGTATTAGTGATACAACTGTATCATTTTTGGTCAACATGACACCCATTGTAACACATTATGGCATATAAACATATGAACAGTGAACAGGGAAACACATTTTTTTTTATCTTTCAAATACAGCATCTTCCCTCAATGATAAAATGTGTTAAGAAATACAAATTAGATGTTGGAGGGATGGCTCTTCACAAGCCTTGTGTTCAAATCCAGCACTCACATGGTTGTTAACATCCATCTGTAACACCAGTTCCCCAAGCTGAATACCCCCTCATGGTTTTTGCAGCACTGCACAAATGTTGTGCCAGATATACAGGCAGTTAAAACACTAGATGTATAAAATAAAATTACTATATCTTTAAAACAAGAATTCAAATTTATAATTCACAAAATCATGTAAGTAAAGTAAGTGGCCAAAAAAGAACCCATCAGCTTTTGTGAAAATTTTATACAGATCATCAAAGTGATAGAATAGAAAACATTTTAAAAAAGTAACCAGTTTTTTTTATCACAAATATGAACCTCAATTTATACTTGTATATCCTTATATACATGAGCAACCTCAAAAGTTCTACAAGGGAACTCCTTTGGCAGATTATCATCTTATATGAAATGACTGGGTACAGGTCTAACTCAAAAAAAAAAATCAGTAGCCCTTCTATATACAAATGATAAATTGGTTGAGAAATAAATGAAGAAAACCACACCCTTCACAATAGCCACAAAGAACATAAAATATCTTGGTGTAGCTCTAACCAAGCAAGTGAAAGACCTATATGACAAGAATGTCAAGTATTTGAAGAAGTATATTGAAGAAGACATAAGAAGGGGAAAATATCTAACATGCACATAGATTGGTAGGATTAACATAGTAAAAATGGCCATCCTACCAAAAACAATCTACAGATTCAATATAATCTTCATTAAAATACAAACACAATCCTTTACAGACCTGAAAAGAACAGTACTCAACTACATATGGAAAACCAAAAAACCCAGATAGCTAAAAGAATCATGTACAAAAGAACTTCCAGAGGTATCACCATGCCAGATTTAAAGCTGTACTAATGAACAATAGTAATAAAGCCCACATGTTATTGGCATAAAAACAGAAAGGTTGATCAATGGAATCAAGACCCATATATAAATCAATACACCTATGGACACCTGATTTTTAACAAAGAAGCAAAAATCATGTGGAGAAAAGGAAGTATCTTCAACAAATGGTGATGATCTAACTGAATGTCTGCATGTAGAAGATTGCACATAGATCGTTATCTATATCACCATGTACAAAACTCAAGTCCAAGTAGATCAAAGAACTCAACATAAATCCAGTTACACTGAACCTAATAGAAGAGAAAATGGGGAACAGCCTTGAGCTTTTGGCACAGGAGACCATTTCCTGAATATAACACCAATAGTGCAGACACTAAGATGAACAACTAATAAATGGGACCCCATGAAACTAAAAAGCTTCTGTAAGGCAAAGGGCACTGTCAATAGGACAAAACAGAAGCCTTCGGGATGGGAAAGATTTTCTCCAACCCCACATCTCACAGAGGGCTGATTTCCAAGATATATAAAGAACTCCATTTACACATACATATGGAAAAATTCCCAGGTACCAAAGTATTTCACTTATTCAGTTTTGTGTACCTTTCCTATTTAATGAGGAAGCAGAAACTGGAGATGCAACTGAGCCATCACCAGCTTCCATCAGCCATACCCAAAATGTGATAATACACCATCACAGTTAAACCATTTGCATTGACAGATTCTTTGGAAACTCGTGTCTTTGAATCATGTCTTTGAAAGCTCCTGTTTAGTCTGCAGCTGACTTCATATATTGTTTTCCAGAGGGGCAGTCAGTCTCCATCCATCAGTTCAAATTAACCATTCCATATATGAATGTCAAGTTCAATGCCATTTTCAACTAAGTGTTAAGCTATATAAAAAAAAAATTCCTTGTGATGAAGAAATCATTGACATCATCAGGTAAAGAAGAGACAAAAAGCAACTCTCCTGACCATTGATGTTGACTTCAGAAGAGCTGCAGTAGGGAGAAGAGAAAGTTAAGAAAAATCTACAGGTGCAATAATCCCCCTGTCCAGACACAGCAAGGATAGAGGTGCTCACAGAGATGAAGTCCAGCTCCTGAACACTTACTGAAGAAACAAAACACTTATTTATTCTCCATTTTAAGATCTTCTCTTCCCTGAGACAGGTACAAGGGAAGGCTTACCTCTCCAATATTTTTCATGGAACACAGTGCAGATGACTGAATGAACACTGGGTACCACTGATCAGAAAAGGATTGTTTACTAGACTAACATCCCTCAGAGAGTGCATTACTTTGCCATCTGTGGTGTCAGTGACAGAGTTTGCATGGAGACTTTGGGATACCTACAATGAAGGGAGAGAAAAAAACATTGTTCCTCAGGGCAAATCACAATTTTTACCTTGTTAATGATGTTTGTGACTTTGTCAGATCCTAAGGAATAGCCGTCAGAAGTTAGAAAAAGTTTCCCATGTTTCCTTTGGGAGCATCTAAGTTTTGAATTTGTGTTATCATCAGGTGTGGAGAGCTGCACTCCAGCATAGATCAAGGGATTTGTTGAATGTATTTCCAATGGGGCATATGGTACAGTACTGTTTCACACTTTCAAAATCATACTGGCATGAAATCCTTCAGGAAGACCATCAAAATTTAATCAGGAATCTGGTATTTTTTCATCTGTGAAACAACAAGAGTTGGGAAAGAGCCATGAACTGAAGGTAAGCCAGAACAGAGATGAGTCATACAGTGGCAGATGGCCCCATGGTAGCGAGCAGGGCTTGAAGAAATACTAGAGCATGCAAACCATTGTGGCAATCATGCTTAGAGCAGAGAAAGAAGGAAGGGTAATTCAAGGAAGCATGGCTGTGCTCTGTAAGAGCCTTGCTAGCATGTGGAAATATGAGAAGAAAAATTACAATAGTTCATCAAATTGAATTTGTTTTTTACAAATCTCTACTTCAGTACGGCTTAAGGTGAGCCCACCTTTAGAGGTGGTCCTTCCTCTTGGGCATAATCTCCTGTCCAGGTGATTGGCCCATGTGATGTAAATGTTGAATCTCCAGTCAATCCAAACATTTCACTGCTTGGATACAATGAGTTTTTCTTTAATTAACTTCTATGTCACTCTAATTTTTTGTACAACAATTATTCCTGGTCAATATTCCAGGAATTTTAAAATATCTAACTAGACCAAAAATACAAAGTAAAAGACAATGACATGTGTGGGGGTCCCTTCCCTCTGGCCCTGTAGGCAACCAGGTCGAGAGGAGAAAGAGGCAGATGGGGCAACAGAAATCTCTGGTGACCCATGAGCAGGAATGCAGATAGCTCTTTGGGAGACAGATTTCATTAAATAAGTTCAATTTTATTCCAGAGTATAAGGAATACAGCAGGGAGCTTGGGGACAAACCCTAATTTGCTTAAGTGGCACACCACAAGGCTTAGTATGTGGCATTAGGGTCCTATAACAGAGCTCCTCATACAAGACTTCATAGCAGGGATCTGTGCCTAAGATAAAGTTAAAGATGTTTCAGGCATTTGGTTTCAGAGACAGATTTTGGGAAAGGTCAGTTTTCCAGGACTGGGGACACTCTCCAGATAATGCTAGGTAGAGAGCAGGAAGTTCTGCTAGAAGGAGGTAGTTCCACTTTGCTCAGCTTGTAGATAAAGCTGCTAGGCTTATGGCAGGCTGTGACCTTGACCTGTCAGCCATGACTTCCAACATCTTCCTGGTTCTAGCTTTTAATGGAGAGGCATCATTGTAATCCTTAAGGAACCTGTCACCTCTGTCAGAAGAGTCCAGGGTCTGGTAGTGACCCATGACCTGATTGTTGGTGATTTTAGCAATGATGATGATCTGTCACCAGACTCAATAAATAAGGCAGGGGGCAAACATCCAAATAAAACAGCATAATCAGAGGACTGATAGAGGGTGGGATCCAAGAAAATGAGCAGGAATGGAACCAGCTAATTTGTTCTATGGCTGAAATTTTTAGAGCAGGTCTTTGTTGAGTATTTTGAGAATGGTATCATTAGTTTTAACAACCTCTGATTTGTTTATATAGAAGCCACATTCTTCCCCCAGTACCAAGCAATCTCCCCATGTTCAGCAGTCATTATGTCTAGTGTTCTTCTATTATGGAGCACAATCCCGGCAGGTCAGTTCATCTGTCTTTGGAATGAATGGAGGCCCTTAGCTGTAGATAACATTGTCTGATCAAGTCTGTGTCTGAAGTCTCCAGTCAGAGAATGCGTCTGGATAATGGCAGTTGTTGTAGCCTCCAAAGATCTAAGGGAGATGGTAAGTCCTATTCCTACCAGTAAAGGAAGGAATATCTCTTGTCTTTGGTTAACAGGAGTGTTCCTTCCTCCTCCTCAGATAGATATTCCTGTGAAATAAACACAAGAGGGCTACAAAACCCTGTCAGGGGGTGTCTATTCAGGATGTTTTACTGAAAATATATCATACACAACCAAAGGTTTTGCCAGCGTTTCTCTCTTCCTTCCAATGGTTTCATCTCTTTATTCAAGTCTTCTTTTATTTTAATTACTCCAAAAGTCCAATAGTGCTGCCCACAGGTTTATGGATTTTGGGCCATGCACTATGGCATGGGGACACTGCCAGGTCTTATCTCACAAAGAAAAGTGACTCTATGTTCCCACCATCTCTCCACCCACCACTTTCAACTTGTGTTGGGACATCCCTTCTCCCTTGCCTGTTCATGCTGGAATTGTAAGCTGGTTCCTCACTTGTAGGATTTCCGCTAGTAACAACACTATCTATGGGAGTATCTGACAGAATCGTCAACTCACAGGTATTGTTGTTACTAGTGGAAGGCCCACAAGTGAGCAACCAGCTTAAAATTTCTGTCAGACACCCCCATAGATGGTGTTGCCTCTTTTGCCCCAGTGGTCACATCTTGCCATGTTGTTCAAAATTATAGCAAGCAATGTCTGGCACTTGGTGAGACAATCCATAAGGACTTCTTCAAACTGATATTCTTCAGACATCCTGGGGTAGTAACTGGAACAGAGTGAACTCACCAGTATGGGACATGATCTCCTTCATACATCCATTTTGGAGCCTCCCAGGGACTCTCAAGGATTCAGTGGAAGGTCATAGATCTCTGACCCATTTTCCTATGTTATCACTCCCCTCCAAAGTCTTGCTGCAATCTGTCGGGGTATCTACGGGTTGTCACATGACCAATACATAATCTTCCACTTTAGTATTTACTTTCTAGTTTACCAAGATCAGAGGCCATGTGAATTACTGTTCATATTACCAACCAATCTGTGAACCTTTACCATGAGGTCAAAGACTGTGCACTCCCTAGCCAAGTGAAATTTCCTCAGCTATCACAATTCATATCAGTGGAGATCCATAGGGAAAATTTCTTTAAAAGGTGAAAATACAGGTATTGAAATCTGACAGCCTAAGTTATGTTCTCAGATTTACGTTATACAAGGAGAAATTGACCACTCATTTGTCCTCTGACATCACACCTATAACACAGCACATGTACACATGTGTACATACAATAATCCATGCAATATAAAATTTCAAAAGCATGTGTCTCAGTGCTGTGACAAGGATCCCATTTAAAGGAAGTGGCTAACTGGGCTGATGAATTCAGAGTGTAGGAGACCATGATGGTAAAATGGAGGAACGGAGGCAGAGAAAGCTGAGAGTTCACATCTTGATACTCAAGAAGTGGGAAGAAAGTGAACTTGGGGCAGTGAGAGGCATTTACGTTTAAAGAAACTTTATACTTTAACCTTGGCCACAGTGATAAAATTGCACCAGGAAGGACACATATCTTAATCCTTTCCAAACCACAACCACCTGGAAAGCTAGTATTAAAATGGAGGAGACTTATATGGCGCACCTTATCCAAACCACAAGAGCAGGAAAGGGAAACAATGAGAGCCTACAGAGATGCTGTGCAGGCAGAGGGAGTGGTGGATGACAAAGGAGGAAAAATTAGGCTCTAGGAAACCACTGTCAGAAGATCCAAGATGGTGGATGTCAGCCTACACTTCTACAACCACCTACATAACAGATCTCAGAATATGTGCTTGATTTTATATATATAATTTCAGTAGCAAAGCATATTTGGGAAGGTCCCAAAACAGAATGGGATGTCTACAGCATGTCTCAGGGATTGGCATAGTTTGGCACACTCTGCCATTCAAGATCATGAAAGGTTGTACAAAAGAAGAAAATCATTTGAGTTTAAAAGAAAAATATCTTAGTCTTTTGTTACAGTTTATTTTGGGGCATTGAAGCTATACCAGGGCTAAAGTTAACCCTTTACTTCTTGAAGATCAAGACTACTAGAAGATATTTTCCCCAGGGATCAATTGGTCTTGCAGGAACCTCTAGTACTTTTAGCCTTTCTTCTACAAGATGATCCATCTAGGTAAATATGTCAAAGGCCTTGCTGGATCATGGCTTCACATGGGATCATGGAGAAAAAAAATCTCTATCTTGCACGTCATGTTTGTAAACTGGGCACTGGTTAGAGTCTACCTAGTAGGGTCTCCATGTCTTCCCTGAATTAGTTTGTAGGTGACTTAACAAGGCTACAGGATATTTTATGAGATGCTCCATGTTTCTTCAGGAGTTAGTTGACCTTGGAGGATCACCCCTCTTAATCCCACTGTCCACAGCATTATAGGCTTGCCAATATCCTTATTGAAAGAAAACCAAGGAAGGCATTTGTATCAGTCTGGTATTTGTTAAATTATTGTTATTTTATATTTATGAATGTTTGCTTGAGTATATATCTGTGACCACATGCACGCCAAGTACCCTGAGTGGCCAAAAGAGGACACTGAAACTCTAGAACTGGAACCACAGATAGATGTGAGTCATTACATAGGCCCTCTGAACTGAACCTTGGTCTTCTGTAAGAAAAACAACTCTTTTAACTGCTCAGCCATATCTCCAGCCAAGTCTAGTATTGTTCTCTCCTACATAATATTTATATAGAGCTGGGGCAGAAGCTAACACTTTTTAATGCACACTGACTGGATGACTGTTTTGTTCCTTTAAAGCAGAACTTGAAAAACTTACCAAGGACGGATCATTACTCTCAGAGAACTCCAATGACTTTAGTATATCAAACTTTGAGTTTAGAAAGTCAAGATCACAGGTGCCATATGGACATTTCATCTTTCACATTCAATTCATGCCATACTTAGTCTTGGTAAGGATTTCCAGATTTCTAACTGATGCTGGGGAAATAATCTCCATCTTAATCTTTATACACAAATCCTTCTTTGCTAAAATATTTCTTTTCTTACACCATTCCATCATTATCTTTTTTCCTATGTCCTGTTACTTTTCCATTTCATATCCTTCCTTCACATGATGAAACATGATAAAATTAGCAAGTTAAATAAAAAAGGAAGTTTAATCCAAAACAGCATACATAGCATAGTGAAATACATTAACATTCCTAGAATGCATAATATAAAATTTCAAAGCTTTAGAAGTTTCCCAGCAGATCTCAATGACAACTATGTCAGACAGCAATATTTTCTGCCTTGTATAGTCCAGGAAATGTTCTCACCAGGCATAGGGACTCATGGTGGGTGCTGGACAGAAATCATGAGTTGAGTGCAGGATGACAGGCTGGACACGAATCACATGAGAATCACTAAGATTTCTTATGCTTCATCAAAAGATTTACACACACACACACACACACACACACACACACACACACACTCAGAGAGAGAGACAGACAGACAGAGAGACAGAGATAGAGATACAGAGACACAGAGAGAGACAGAGATAGAGACAGAGACAGAAAGACAGAGAGAGACAGAGACAGACAGAGAGACAGAGAGACAGACAGACAGAGAGAGAGAGAGAGAGAGAGAGAGAGAGAGAGAGAGAGAGACCTATACATTATCCTTATGTAGCCAACAGATGAATCTACACCATACAGTGCATATGATCTTCAGGGTTTAGATTTGGGGTGGAGATGCACTCTTCCTTGTCTGTTCATGGTTGCTGCTGCTGAGGGAATCCTATAGCACCATAGAGTATATTGGAGGTGAGAAAGATTCATCACATCATTCTTTATTTTTTTTAATTACTTATAGTTTATTTTTTTCAGATTTGACCTTCTGGCTGTATTTTTTTCTTTTTTTAAATTAATTTTTATTCATTTTACATACCAATCACAGATTGCACAAACAGATTCTTTGGAAACTCATGTCCTTGAAACTCATGTCTTTGCAAGCTCTTGTTTAGTCTGCAACTTACTTCATTGTAGCGATAATGCCCTGGCTACCACCACCTGTTCACCATGTCAGAGCAAGAGGCTGTGGATCCAAAAACAGAGACAAGAAACAGCAAGTCATTCGTGTCAGCAGAATGCCAAATGCCATTTATTGAAGGAGGGAAACAGCATAGGGAGGACATCAAGGTCAAAGTTGGCAAGCAAGGCAGCAGTTACCCAAACTGGGAGTTCCAGGGCCCATTTTACTAAAAAATGAGCTTCTGACTTAGGTTGCATGGGATGTCAGCAAGTTGCCTTACCCATCATGGAGACACCTGCCCAGGCCACACAAGCACTCTGTATTAGGTTGACAACTGCCCCCCAGGAATTACCCATCTCTGAATACTCATTATCATACAGGCTCAACCATGTGATCTGTAGAGTTAACTGCTGCCAAAGATCTCAAAGTGGTGCTGGGCTTGCAATCTGTGTGATACAGAAAAGACCAACAGAAGTCATAACCCACCCATAGCCAGTAGGCTAAAGGCAATTGAGCCATTCCCTTCCTTAATGAGCCTTCCTGCAAATTGGAGTCCTTATAAGATGGTATCCCCAAAGCAAATGGAACTTGAGTCTATAAATTTATAACATTTAAAGCCAATCGAAATGTATATAATTACTGAATTAAATTTATCATGTCCAATAGAATGAAAGAGTAATTAACTATGGTAGCTACTTTTGCTGCCAGGGTCTCCATTGTGCTAGCTGTAGTGAAATGGCAGTCCCAGAAACAGTAGCAGCAGTGGCTGCCACTGCTATAACAGCAACAATGGCAGCAGCGGTGTCAACTTCTCTTCTGGAGCGTGTGAGCATCATCGGTGTCTAACTGCCACAGTCTACTGGCATGGACACAGCTCCAGGAACACAAAGCACCAAGGCCCATTTTCTTGATCCCAGCACAACTTAAGCTGGCAGCTCTGTAAAAGAACAACTAAGAATCATAAAGAAAAAAAAAGACAGACAGAAGACAAGGAGCAGAACTAATGGTCTCATAATGGCTACCTTCAGGCTCACAGATTTTAAGGTATTTTAAGGTTAGATGAATTTCAGGAGGCTGACAAATGTTACACAGAGCCACTCCTGAAAAGTAGGTACTACACCAGCTTGAAGAGGGTTACAAAAAATGAAAAGACTTAGCTGGCATGTTACTGTTAACAAATGAAGGTCAGTGACCTTCAGGGTTATCCTTAATCTCCAAGGTGTCTGGGTGACACGTTCTCAAACATACTTGAAGGAGCAGCTATCATACATTACCTTCTGAAGAATCCAACTGCATGGCTGCAGTTCCTAGGCTTACATTAATGCTTGCCAAGGCTGGTCATATTGGGCATTTTCTCAATCCCCATTGGCATCAGAAGGGGAGAGTTTTTCACCAAGGCCGAATAGGTCTCTGACATGGTGGGATTCAGCAGCAGCCACAGGGTGCACACAGTGCTCAGGAACCCAAAGAGGAACCTCATTGTCCTGAGAAAAGACACAAAGAGATCCTCCGGCCCACACCAACACCAGATCGGGTCCCTTCCAAGTGCCAGTAGAAAGATCCTTCCATCGCTCCAGAGGATTATTTGCAACAGGAATCCTCCAGAGCTTATCTGCAGCGGATACTCCAGCAGAATCCACCAGTAAAAAACTTAAAATGTATAAAACAAGGGAAAGAATAGAATGTAGAGAGGAGAGATGACCGCTAGCTCCCCCCTTTTTACTTTAGCAATATGTTTTTAAGGTACGATGGCAGCGTTCTACTATATCCTGTCCTTGAGGATTATAAGGAATACCAGTCTTATTAACAATAGAAAAATCTTGGCAGATTTTGAAAATCCCATACTGCTGTAGGCAGGACCATTATCAGTCTTTATGCATTTTGGCACTCCCATATAAGCAAAGGCATGAAGACAATGATTCTTAACATCCTTAACCTTTTCCCCTGAATGGGCAGAGGCAGAAATTAGAGAAGAATATGTATCAATAATTTTGCAAAGGAAGGCACATGAGTGACTCCATTTGCCACACATGATTAGGTAAAAGTCCTCGGGGATTAACTCCCAAATGAGGAACAGGTAAAAATTCAGCACATAGAAGACATGATTTAACTATCTGGATGGCTTGTTCCCGGGTTATGCTGGTATGATGATGAAGAGATCCAACATTAAGATGATAACATTGATGCAACTGAGTAGCCTTTTCAAGTCCAGTATGAGCTCTAATATGGCCCACATAAAGGTTATGTGAGCAGGACCATATGAGTCCTTGCACTTACAACAAATATTCATGAAGGGGAGAAATGGATGGTATGTAGGCTTTTGGGACGGTCTATAGGTTTTTGTCTCCAAAGGCATAAGTGCATGTGCCACATTTTGGCTATCAGTATAAATATTTACACACTCATCAGAAAACATCTGTAAAGCAAGCAACAGTGCCTGTACCTCCGCCATCTGGGCAGAAGTGCCCTGGACTTTCATTCTTTTCACTATGTTACCAGAAACCACCACAGCAAAACCACGTGATGTGCCAACAGTAAATACTACACAGGCCTGAGGAATAGGAGTCATCTGTACTATCTTGGGAAATATGACAGGATGCAATTTAAAAAACTGACAAACATCATTGGAGTGGTAGTGAGTATCAAACTGACCCTGCATGGAGCATGTCAATATGGTCCAGTCATTATCATTAGCTTGCAACCATGCTATATGGACTGGGTATATGGGGTCACCACAATATCTGGCTCCTTACCAAAAGTTTGAACACTGATCTTGATCCCCTTAAATATAATCTGAGCAATAGCCTGAGGATAAGGAGTAATGGTTTTCACTGGAGAAGCTGGGGAATGTACCCATAGAATAGGACCTGTTTGCCAAAACACTCCAGTAGGTGAATGAGAAAAACAAAATATCAAATACAAGGGAGAAGGAAGATCTATATACTGCAAGTGAGCCTGTTCTAGGGCCTCTTGCACACATTGTAGGGTCAGCTGTTAATTTACGGGGAGATAAAGGGTCAGGGTTGCCCTTTAAGATATCATACAAAGAGCAAAGCTGACCTGTTAGAATCTTTAAAGTGGACTGAAGCCATTGAATATCTCCCAGAAAGGTTTGGAAATCATTAAGCGTGTGTAGCTGATCTGTACGCGGAGTAATCTTTTGTGGACATATGCCTGTGCGTAACAATTCATGACCTAAATAATGACAGGGAAAAGATACCTGTACCTTTTCTGGGGCTATCTGTAAATTAGCCAGGCTAAGAACTTCTTGTAATTTAGAAAATGCATCAAAAACAAGTATTTTATCTTTAGCAGCCAATAATATATCATCCATATAGTGAATTATATAAACATCTGGAAAGCTTTTCGAACTGGAGCTATGGCCAAACACATATAAATTTGACATATATTAGGGCTATTGGCCATTCCTTGGGGCAAAACCACCCACTGACATCTCTGATAAGGTTCTTTGAGATTTTCTGGTGGAACACTAAAATCAAAGCGAGGACTGTCCTCGGGATGCAAAGGAATGGCGAAGAAACAATCCCTCAAGTCAACCACAATTAACTGCCAATGTTTAGGAATTTCCACAGGGGCAGGCAAGCCAGGCTGTGTTGCTCCCATGAGAAGCGTGGTTTTATTTACAGCTCTAAGATCCTGTAACAGCCTCCATTTTCCTGACTTCTTTTTAATAACAAATATAGGTGTGTTCCAAGGTGAAGTGGAAGGGATGATATGTCCAGCATCTAACTGTTCCCTAACTAATGCATTCGCAGCCTCCAATGTTTCTTTAGTAAGGGGCCACTGTTCCACCCACATAGGGTCATCACTTTTCCAAGTGATTTTTACTGGTTGTATTATCGAAGGCTGCTGTGCAATGACCCCTATGGAAAAGACCCTAATCCTCTAGTATTCCCAGAACATCTAGTAACACAGCTTTTGTCCACCACAAGTAGTGGATCTCCTTGCAACGTTTTCCCTAAGCCTCTGCCTGGGCAGGAGCCCTGGCCCTTCAGCATCTGTTGTTCAGGCTGGGTAGTAAGCACTGCTCCCATACCATCTAACACATCCCGTCCCCACAAGTTCACTGGAATGTCAGTAGCCCCAACTCTTCAGCATCTGTTGTTCAGGCTGTGTAGTAAGCACTGCTCCCATACCATCTAACACATCCCGTCCCCACAAGTTCACTGGAATGTCAGGAAGCACAAAGGGTTGAAAAGTTCCTGCAGGACCTTCCTCATCCTTCCAATTTAAGAGTAGCCTGCTCTGTAATGGCGTCTGAGCTGTGCCGATACATTGTAGGTTAGAGGTGGAATCTTTAAGGGGCCAACCTTTGGGCCAAAGTTTTACAGAGATAACTGAAGTGTCGGCACCAGTATCTAAAAGACCCTGAAAATCACCATCATTAGTTTTTAAATTTAGCATGGGTCTTTGTTCTAAGGTGGAAACCCAGCAGGCTAGAGGGCCTGTAGAGCCAAATCCACTCTCACCTCTATGTGGTTTAAGAAAAAGATTATTAGTTTGAAAGCAAGGCATCAAAAACAGTTGTGCTATGCAAGCACCATGGGGAATAGCTGTCATCCTCTTACCAGCCTCAACCATGATCTTAATTTCACCTTCAGAGTCTTCATCTATCACTCTTGGAATTACTCTAATACTTGCATAAGAGCACTGTTCCTGCCCAAAATCAGGCCTAAAGACCCTGTGGGTAGTGGGCCCGTGACTCCAGTACCGAGAGCCTGGGAGCCATCTGAGGTGTTAATACTGCTCTAGTGGAGGTGCAGAGGCCAATCCTGTGCTTCTAGGGGTGCCTCTGATAAGGTCTTGGACAGAAAGGGATTCCTTCGAGGCATGAACTGGATGGGATGGTAGGAAACTGGGTTTGGTGTATCCAGGGCTCAGTACACCTGGCACCACAGATAACAAAGTAATGCACTCTCTGAGGGATGTTAGTCTAGATAAACTGTCCTTATATGAGCACTGGTAATCTGTGTTCATTCAGTCATCTGCACAATGCTCCATGGAGTTATTGGAGAGGTGAACATTTCCTCAGAACTGTCTCAGGGATGAGAATATCTTCAAATAGAGAAGAAGTCAGAGCTGCATTTCTACAGTAAAGACTTAGGAGCTGTTTTTCATGCCTGTGAGCATCTCTAAAATTGCTGTACTGGACAGGTGGGATTCTTGTAACTGTAGAGGTCTGCTTAACATTCTCTTCTCCCTAATGCAACTTTTCTGAAGTCAACATCAATGGTTAGGAGAGTTGCTTTTTGTCTCTTCTTTACCTAATGATGTCAATGGTTCCTACATCCCAAGGAAATGTCTGATTCACAGTTTAGCACTTATCTGAAAATAACGTTTAATATGTCATCTATGTAATAGGGTGGCTGATTCTTAGCTGATGGATGGAGACTGACTGTTCCTCTGGAAAACAGTGTATGGAGTGTAGGGCCCTGGAACTCCCAATTTGGGTAACTGCCACCTTGCTTGCAGACCTTGACCTTGATGTCCTCCCTATGCTGATTCCCTGCTGGTCTCCACCCTCCTGAATTCTTAAGGGAAGTTCCTTGTTTGTGTGTCCTGCATTTGGATGTTAACAGCTTAGATGTAAGAAACACCATTAGCGAACTTCTGCCCTCCAGGGGTTCTCCCATTTGTGCTGTAAGCCTGTATTTAAGGTTTCCTCCCTCCTTCAATAAACGCATTCAGCATTCTGCTGACACAAATGGCCTGCTGTCTTTTGTCTCTGTTTTTGGATCCACAGCCCCTTGCTCTGACATGGTGAACAGGTGGTGGTAGCATGGGCATTATCACAACAAATGGTGAACAATGTTAACTTGGAGACTTTGGGATACCTCCAATGAAGGAAAAAAAAAACCACTGGTCCTCGGGGAAAATCACAATTATTACCTTCTGTTTGTTAGTGATAATGTTTATGACTTGTTGAATCCTAAGGAATAGCTGTCAGAAGTTAGAAAAAGTTTTCCATGATTCCTTTGCGAGTATCTAAGTTTTGAATTTGTGTTGTCATCCGATGTGGAGAACTGCACTCCAGCATAGATCAAGGGATTTGTTGAAAGTATTTCCAAGGGGGTTCATTGTACAATAATGTTTCACACTTTCAAAATCATGATGACATGAAGTATTTGAGAAAAACCATCAACATGTCATCAGGAGTCTGTTATTTTGCCACCTGTGGCCAAACAAGTGTTGGGAAAGAGCCATGAACTTGAGGTAATCCAGAACAGAGATGAGTCACACAGTGGCAGACAGCCCCATTTGGGGAGTGGGGCTTCAAGAAATACTAAAGAATAAATACCATTGTGGCAATCATGCTTAGAGCAGAGAAAGAAAGAAGGGTAATTCAGAGCAGCATGGCTGTGCTCTGTAAGAGCCTTGCTAGGGTGTGGGAATATGGAAGGAAAAGTACAATATTTCATCAAAGTGAAATTTTTTCCAAACCTCTTTTTCAGCATGACTTAAGGTCAGCCCATCTTTCTAGAAGTGTTCCTTTCCTTTTGGTGCATAATGCCTTGGCCAGGTTATTGGCCGATATAACATGACTGTTTGGTCTCCAATATAAGGCCATAGGTTTTATTGTCTTAGATAGAAGTAGGTTTGCAGGACATCCTAGACACTACACAAAGACCAGATATAAAAATAATAGGAATAGAAGAAGGGGAAGAATGATTGACAGGCACCAGAAAAGACAAGGACAGGATTTCAGAGCCACAGCTGTAGATAGCATCATTTACAGCAGGAAAGCCCAAGGAGGAATCTGTAGTGGGTTCCAGCTTTGACCTGGAAGTACTACCCACAATAAGGCTTCCAGTAACTGTCAAGCCTATGATACAGGTCCAAGACAGGAGCCCTTAAAACCTGAGAGCTGGATGTATGGGCTCTCTTGGTTCCTGGATCCTGGACGCTGGACGTAGACCAAGCAGAGTTCTCCAGAGAACACGGCTGGACTGCACTTCACCTTTCCTGGACCCTGTAACATATCCATTTACTTGTAAGTTGCCCTACAAATTAAACCTCCCTTTTAACAGAAGAAGAAGAAGAAGAAGAAGAAGAAGAAGAAGAAGAAGAAGAAGAAGAAGAAGAAGAAGAAACAACAACACAGGTCAAAGACACAGAAAATATTTTCAATAGAATCATAGAAGAAAATATCCCAAACCTTAAGAAGGATATGTATATCAAGGCACAGGGAGCATACAGAACACCAAATGGACTAGACCAAAAAAGCAAGTCCCCTGGGTACATGATCATCAAAACACTAAATTTTCAGAACAAAGAAAGAATGTTAAAAACTGCAAGGTAAAAAGATCAAGTTGGGGATGGTGTTTAAAAGAAGACCAAGTAATATATAAAAGCAGACTTATCACAATTAGCCCTTGCTTCTCAGTGGAGACTTTAAAAGCCAGAAGGACCTGGACAAATAAGCTAAGATACTTGTGAATTTATGTGATGACTGTCTGTCATTCTTTGTTTGTTTTTTCTATCCTTACTTTTCCTGTATTCTTCCCCTTGGAGTAGGGAGAGATGTGAGACTGTATGTATGCCATTATCACCAGAATTTTAGGTGTTCTCTTTACTGGCACCACAGTATAAAAAGGAAATTGGGATTTCATTCCTGGGGTTCTTACATTCATTAATAAAAGCCTTTAAGAAGCCATCAAATGGAAGCTGAAAGATTATTTTATTTGTTAGAGTTCAAAAGAAAAACATACCAGAATAGGCAATCTATAAATCTCAGCAATTTCTGAAAGGAAAGGAATCGAAAAGAGCCATGACCTTGAGTTAAACCAGCATGGAAATGTTCACACCGTGGCAGACAGCCTCATGGTGGGATGTGGGGCTTTGGTGATAGACTAAAGAATGCCAAGCAGTGGGGTAAACATGCTTAGAAAAGAGATCATGGAAAGAATAATTCAGAGCACCATGGTGTGCTCAGCAAGAGCCTTGCTAGAGGGAGGGAATCTGGGAAGGGAAGCACAAGGATAATTTCTCTGACTCTCTCTTTAGCATGCCTTAAGGTGAGCCACCTTCCTAGGGGTGGTCCTTCCTCCTTGGGGCATAGTCTCCTGACAAGGTGCTTTACCTATGTGACCTGAATATTGACTCTCCAGTCAGGCCAGACATTCCACTGTCTTGGATAGAATGAGTTTTCCTTTAGTGGACTTCTATGTTACTCTAATATTTTCCCACTGAAGAAGTAAACATGAAGTCATTTGTAAACAGATCCTAGGTCAGAAATCCCAACCTTTTTTGGTGTCTATGACATCTGGAGAGGAGAATGTTTCCTGGTGTCCCAAAGACATTCCTGGCTTCTAGCCAGGATATGAAGTGTTGATTTTTCTTTAGTGTCTTTCTACTGAAAATGGCATAAACAACATGTGCCCCATCCTCATCTTTTCCTTCTAGAGAGGATATTTCATGTTCCTATGAAGGTGTATGAGCCATAGTAGATATGTCATTGGGGGCAGAGTGCATCTGTCTAATTAAAGCTGTTAGACAACATGTGGTAAGAGAGTTGAGGAACCCCTGCAGATGGACATGTTGAATAAATTGCAAAAGAACATCAGTAGTTGCAATTGTGCCACAAGTATGAGGAGGAAGGATGTCCTTGACTGGAGATGGAAAGAGATGTGAGGTGAGGAAAGGAGGGAGGGAGGAGAAGAAAATACAGAAGATATTTTGAAGTGTTTTAGTCAAAGCCTTCGAATCTGGTGATGGGGTCAGTAGAACATCCATTCACTCAGCTCCTAAATACTTTGCATTTGTCCCCTGTGGCTGAGACTATTTATCTGAGGGATCCTATCACGTCTCTCAACATCTGAGAATTCCCCAATTTCCTCACGATTCAAGAAAATTCATTTTATGTACATTTTGGATTGAGTGAGAATGTCTGCCATAGGCTCATCCACTTGAAAACCTGGTCCACAGTTGGTGGAATTGTTAGGGAATGAATAGGAGGTCCCGACATGTTGGTGGAGCTGTGTCATTTGAGGTAGGTTTGTAGATTCAAAAGACTTCTGCCATTCCAAGTGTGAATCACTTTGACATTTTGGTGTGGATCAAGATGTTGAGTTCTCAGCTGCTCCTTTATTCTGCCACCACACACTCTAATCCTCTAAGACCGTGAGCCAAATTAACTCTTTCATTATCAATAGCATTGGTCATGGCATATCACAGCAATAGAAAAATAATAAAAATGATGTAGAAATGACTACTTCCCAGAAAGGAAGTAGAACCATATAACGCTTTACATGTGGATTCAGAAGATCTTTTTCTTCATTTCACACTTGCTGCTACTCAGACCACACAAAAAGAATGTGTGGCATATTGAGAATCCTACGAATGTATCATATCATGCTTATATATTCTTCCAGGTTTTGCATAGTAGATTTACTTTTGAGAGCCTCACTGTATAGTCCTGGCTGGCCTGGAATTCACTCTATTGTCCAGCTGGATTCTCCCTCACATAGAAGGCCAGCCTCCACCTTCTGAATGCTGTGATTAAATACCTTTGCCACTGCACCATCTGTTCCATAGTTATTTTAACTACAATATCAGTCTTGGTCAGGTCATAGTGAATAACTAATAAGCTCCCCATTAATTGAAACTAAAATCTTAAAAAGGTTAAAGTCTGACAGGAAAGTCTAAAGTACACTCAGGAAAAAGACAGACTAATTAGGAAGGACAATTAAGTCAAAGAGAAAACGAGGACCACAGTTTTTATTTGAATGCTGAAAACTAAACTTTCTCATGAAAAGTCAAAGAAATGAAACTTTATTACTATTCACAGCTGCATTAGAAATTTCTTTAGTCAAAGTCCAAATTTTTTAGATCCTTGTGGAAAAAACACATAGTTGCATTTTTAATTGATGATGTGGGAGGGCCCAGTTGAGTGTGTGGTACCAACCCTTGCATCAAGGATGCTGTAAGAAAGCAGGCTGCACAGTTGATGGAGAGCAGGTCAGAGAGATCCACTTGCCTCTGCCTCCAGAGTACTGGAACTGATTTAGGTTGAGACCACCACATCTGGCCCATTACATGTAGTTTTCAGTTCAGTAAGAACCAATGAAATAAAAGGTTCTATGAGATAAAAATGCAAGCATCAATATGTTCTGGTTAAACTCTAAAGACCTCTAAGAAGCAGCAATCCTAATTTTTGATATTCAATCCTGAAGTCTTTGTCAAGGGTAGAGGGATATGTGAATTCTATTTTTAAAAAAGCCCACAGTGACAAGAATTCCACCTGCCCAGTCACAGCAAGATGGAGAGTCTCCCGAAGGGTGAATGCTTTCCCCTGAACTCAGTCACTGCAGAAACACAGCTCTGACACCCCCTGTCAAAGAAGACCCCTGTATCTATACATTTTCCTGAGACATAATTTAACAAAGTACTCACCTTTCATATAGAATCTCCAGAGCTCTGTGCAGGAAGTTTTCAATACAGGTGAGTCCAGGATGCCAGTGTTTATAAAGGGCAGGCATTTGGCCCTGATATCCCTCAGAAAGACAATTATAATGTCACCTTTTAGTGGCAGCATCTGCACCGTTAGAGTTTGGGTTGCCTCCAAGGAGGTACAGGTTTTCTCCCCACAGCAATCACCAAAAACAACTAAAGGTGGTGACTAAGGAACAGGTGGGCAGAGGTTAGAAAAGGTTTGCATGTTTCATTTTTGACAATCTATATTTGGAATTGATGTTGATATTAGTTATAGAAATGTGTGCTTGAGGGTGGATCAAGGGATGTATTTATGGTATTACCTGTGGGGTGGTGTACAGTGCACAGTACTGTTTCAATCCTCCAAAACCATGCTGAGGACAAGTCCTTTCATAAGGATCATCATTGGATGACCTTGAGTCTAGTATATGCTATGCAGGCCCTGCATTCTTCTACTTGTGGCCTGGAACTGTTTACTCTGTCAGTATAGACCCACAGGAGCACATGTTTCCTCCAGCAGATTCTCTGAGTTATTTCAGTGTTCACTTGTCTGTATGTGGATCCCAGGCTTGTTTTCTGAGATACCCATGGATCCTCTGACACTACAGAGGCCTAATATATTGCCACTGTAAAAAGAATCTGCTGTATAAGTAAGTAATCCTGGGTAAACTGGCAAGGATATACATTAGGCAATCAACAAATATAGAGAAAAAACAGGTATGGATGTGTGTCTGCAGTTCTACCATGTGAAAAGCAAGGAAAAGAGGAATCACTTCCTAAGGCTCGCCTTTCCTTTATAATTTCAAATTCAATTCCAGTGATACTGGACATGGCTCCTGATCCCCTTGGCCATATCTAAATTCTGGATATACCTCAGGGACTGTCAACTGACTCAGTGCAGCTAGAGTTTTCCTCTCCGGGTCCTGCCAAGCCCCAACAGTTCCATAGTCCACTTATAAAATGAACATACAGACGCTTATTTTATTTTAACTGCTCTGCCATTAGTTCAGGTCTACCATTGTCTAGCTCTTACTCTTATACTCAGCCCATTTCTGTCAATCTACATGTCCCCACGTGTTCCTTGGCTCTATCTGCTGCCTTTATATGATGCTCCCTAGACGGCAGGCTGGCATCTCCTCCTCTCCACCTTCCTATTCTCTCAATTTTCCTCTCTGCTAGTCCCGCCTTTCCTTCCTGCTTGGCTACTGGCCAATCAGTGTTTATTTATCAATCAATCATCCACAGTACTTCCATTTCTCAGATATCATTATATTCCCTCTCAGGTCTTTGATGGAATTACATTCATAACTTTGTGTATATATATATATATATATATATATATATATATATATATATATATATATATATATATATAATATCTTAGATAGAACATATTAAGTATTAGATTCAGGTTCTTCAGGATAGGGCACCTTTTGGAATGATCCTTGTAACGTGCCATTTACCCATGCTCCAGACTTCTCTGGATTTCAGTATGTGTCTCTTGTTTGATATTGTTTGTGTTGGTTGTAGTTCCATCTATTCTAGGTCATTGTCTCTTATTCCTCCTGGACAATATTTGATAATCATTCCTATTATATATAGTCTTGTATTAGGTTAGAAGCTTCTTATTTAGACAAAAGGAGGAGATGTAGTGGGTATCCATTACAGCTTTGACCTGGAAGTACCACCCTCTTTGAGGCTTCGGTAACTGTCATACCTACAAGGTAGAGCCAAGAGAGGACCCCTGAAGACCCAAGATCTGCATGGGGGAGCTCTCTTGGTTCCGGAAGCCTGGATGCTGGAGGTAGACCCAGCAGAGTTCTCCAGAGAACACTGCCGGACTGTGTTACACCTTTCCCAGACCCTGTTACCTATCCCTTCACTTGTGAATTACCCCACAAAATAAACCTCCCTTTTAACTATGTGGAGTTGCCTTAATAATTTCACCAGTAGACTTAATTTGATGTCAGAGAACTATATCATACCACTCACCTCCACAGTCCTGCTGTGACCTTTGGGGACACCAGCCAGGCACTGTGAGGTCACAGATCCATGACTCTCCACTTCACAACTGGCCTCCCAGTTTTGAAGAGAATCCATTGATCCCATACCTTGAGGTCAAAAGGAGTACTAAAGGTTGATTCTAACACCGTGAAATCTTCTGACGACTTTTGTGAGTCTGGAGCTGTGCCCTTAGCAGCCAATCAGGGGTTACTTTAGATACCACATCCAGGAATCAGTCTAAATCTGTGGAGGTTTTGCAAGCAGCTTAAAAAAGATCTACCACATGACCCAGGCACATCATTCTTGGGCATAGGCCCAAAGGACTGTATATCCTACTACAGAGACATTTATACCCATACTTATCCCCACACTGTTTACAACAGCTAGGAAATGGAACCAGCCTAGATGTCCAGCAACTGATAAGCAGATAATGGAAATGTGGTACATTTACACAAAGGAACCCTAGTCACTCAAAAAGAGAACATTAAATTATGAAACTTCCAGGAAAATGAAGTAAAATAGAGAATATTATGTTAAGTTAGGTAAGCAAAGCTCAAGATAAGTGGGGCTTGCTTGCTTTCATATGCATATCCTAGCTTCTAATTTTTATTTGAGTGTATGTATGTGTGGGTGAGGATGCCTCACTGCCAGGAAACTAGAAAGGAGCCCAGCAAAGGTGGGGAAGGGGAGAGGAAAGGAAAAGGTGGGAAGGACAATGAAAGTGTGACAGACAGTGAGATAGTAACGTGCAAAGGGGGAATCACTGGGAGGGAAGTGAAGGGCAGGAGATGGGGAGATGATGGACGCTGGGAGGGTCAACCAGGACTGTTTGAAAATGCCATAAGGAAGCAGCTGCTTTGTACACTAGCTTCAAAAGCCAAGAGTTGAACAAACTTGTCAGAATCACTATTCATCATGCAAACACAGGTTTCAGAATGAGAACCATCTAACTCCAACCAGAATGGCTCTTAGCAAAAGAATGGAGGAGAGTACCACAGAGCAAAGGCTGCTCCTGCAGTGGACCTGGGTTTGGTTCCCAGTACCTATGTTAGGGAGCTGGACCTGAGAGAACTATCGCCCTCCTCTGGCCACAGTGGGCACTACACTCACATGTACACATAAAATATATTAATAACAGTAGTCTCTGGATCAGATGTATAGAATACACACAGTATATTAACAGATACATAATGATGGAGAAATAGTGTTTGTAAAGAGTGTATTGTAGGAACAGTAGACATGGAAAATTCAGTGTGAAAGAAATATGCAGAAGTGGCACAGTCTGTGTGAGGCTGTTTGATATCAAGTGGGTAGTGCTAGAAAATTGATAAGGGGGTTTCTGAGAGGGCTCTGTGGGTTTAGGTGCTTGCTGAGGATGATCTGAGTTCAATCCCTGGTACCCACATAGTGGACAGAGAGAACTGACTCCTGAACATTGTCCTCTGACTCCACACATGTACCATGCTGTGTTTGCACATTCATACACAGAGAGAGAGAGAGAGAGAGAGAGAGAGACAGACAGACAGACAGACAGACACACACACACACACACACACACACACACACACATACACAGGAAATAAAATGTAATAAGAAAAGCTTTTTTAAAAGGTTTTTATTGTTTTTATTTCATGTGTTTACATGCCGTGTCCTGAGAGGCCAGAAGAGGGCGTCAGACACTCTGGGACAGGAGCAACAGATGATTGTGAGCCACGATGAGGGTGCTGGGAGTCAAACCTGAGTTCTGTGCAAGAGCAGCAAGTGCTTTTAACCACTGCGCCACCTCTCCAGCCCCAAAAGACAGTTTAGAAAAAGAGTGCAATAGACATGTTGATGTAATTGGTACTGGTAAGTCAATCAATGAGACCAAATTAGCACATCAAACCATGGAGGTTCAAAATCTAAATATGAGTAACTGTATTAATTTATGGAAGAAAATAGAGAATAATATTAAATTTTAAGGTGGTAAATATCATCATAAAGGATAAGATTAATCCAAATATATTACATGAAGTTTTAAGACAACTCTATCATCTAGATAACCTAGACAATATGTAGAAAAACCCAATTCTTGGAAAGATCTGAATCTCCACATAATTTGTATTTATATATACACTCCAATACACCAAACATGTGTAGTCAACCTCAAATATGTTTTTATATATTTATAAATGGAATATAATTATATTATGTTTAAATAAAATTAATTTAAACATATTCAATTTAAATAGACCTAAACTTTTTACTGTATCAAATAATATATTGTGTAAGTTTGTTTTTATATTATATATACACTTAATGCACATTTATTTTTATATTTATGTATATACTGATGTACTATCAAGTTCAATCTTCATATTGAGGAGAAAGAAATACATGCTAACTCCCCCATTATTATAACCACCGTCATACTTCCCATTCCTGTCATCTTCATCCTCATCTTCTCCATCTCCATCCTCACCATCAACACCATCATATTTATTAAAATATCCATTTCCCACAGGAGGAAGTTCAGCTATTGCATGTAGCCACAGAGATCACCTCGAGTTATGACCCAAGAAGTCAACCACCCTTCATCTCTTCAGAATCCCCCAGCACCCATCAGACACTTTAATTCATTACTATTACTATTTATTTATCTACAATGGTGTGTGTGTGTGTGTGTGTGTGTGTGTGTGTGTGTTTATGCTGTGTCACATATGTGGAGGTCAGAGGACAGCATGGGACTTGGTTCTCTATGTCGAACTTTATGACAGCTCTGGGGATCCAACTCAACCTGTGAGTTTTGCACAGTGGATGCTCAACCTACTGAACCATCTCACCAGACATTAAGATATGAAAGAAAGAAAGAAAGAAAGAAAGAAAGAAAGAAAGAAAGAAAGAAAGAAAGAAAGAAAGAGAAAGAAAGAAAAGGGAGGGAGGGAGGGAGGGAGGGAGGGAAGGAAGGAAGAGGCTAAGTGAGATGACTCAGTGAGTGAAGGCAGTTGCCCCCAAGATGACAACCTGAGTTCAATCCCTGGGACCTACCAGGAAGGAGAAAATCACCTCCTCCAAGTGTCCTCTGACCTGCACATGTGCACTGCGGTATGTGCATGCCTCCCAATAAATGCAATACAATACTTTTAAAAGGCATCAAATCACGGTTTTTGTAATGTGTTATCTGTGACAGAGCTAAGGACCACTTAGACAGCCAAGGTGAGGGAACAGCTCAGAGTTTCAAGGAGGAGTAAGGAGTCTGATGGTGAAAGAGATCTTGGAGGGAAAGGGTTCAGGACTCTCCAAGCTCCATTGCCCTAGGTAAAACTGAGTCACACCTGACCCAACATAGGACCTTCTATCCCAAACAGAGTTCAGGGTTTCTGTAGAGCAGTCATTCTCAACCTGTGGGTCATGACGCCTTTGAGAACCAAACGGCCCTTTCACAGAGACCTAAGACCTTGGAAAACCCAGATCTTTACATTGTGATCCATAATGGTAGCAAACTTACAGTTATGAAGTAACAACGAAAATAATTTAATGTTGGGGGTTCACCACAACGTGAGGACTGTATTAAAGGGTCTCAGCATTAGGAAGGTGAGAACCATCTCTGTAGGGCAATGGAGGAAAATAGTTAGAATTTGTGCTGACCAGGCAGCAGTCTTCTGGACTCTAGCCTTCTCTCTGATGCCTTCAAGTGCTTTGAAAACCAGGGGTAGTAATGTTACCGCTAACACAGACCAGTCTGGTAGTGCGGTGCCTTCATGAGAAGAAACTGATTCACACCATTGGCTTTCATCTGATACTAGAGTTGCAAGAGGAATGTGGGGTGCTGGTAGACACCCAACAGTGACAGCTTCTGTGTTTTATAAATGTAACCAGTCATTCTAGAACCGTCATCCATTTTCTCACATACATTTCTAAGATCCTGCTGTGAAAATTCACACCCATAAGGTGCTTTGCTTTGGAGAATCACAAAATAAAGGAAACCCAATATTCAGATTATATGCAGAATGGAGCCCATGACTGGTCCCTCTCATTGGGAGCGGAAGGATGTTCAGAGAAGTCCAAGGATTATACTAATGACACTATGTGATATTGTAATAATGATAATCATATTGCTACTAACATCATAAGAATTTCCATCTGGCAGCCTGATGCTGATCATTTACACCTGGGGCCTAAGAGCACAGGCGAAACATTTTTACAAAGCCTGCAGCCAATAACGGAGCCATAGCAGCCAATGAAAGGAAGAGAGTCTACTGCCAATCAAAAGGCTAGCATGGCTTCTTATTCTTAGTTTTTCACAGTGGTCTTTGATAAGTACCAGCCCATAGGACCTTTTCCAGACTAGGTAAGGAACTGACTCCCTCTAGTGAAATGTCTTTACTCCCCATCTATTTTTCTCAATGCTTTCCTGATGGTCTATAGAACCATGAGTTTCTTTGACCCTAATACAGTATTGACTCTGATCTCTCTCGTGGGTTATGTAAGTCCATTCAATCAATTGCACCATCATTGTATTGTTTCTCGGTGGTTCTTTTATTTCTTTAGAGGAATGGCCAGAAGTAGGGGCTCCAGATCTGATTGTTGTTACAAGGAGGAATTCTAAAGAAAAGCATGTGGATTTATAGAGATTAGATTGTGCACCCAACATTTATTCCCTTTAAACGTCTAGGTTTCCCTTGGGCTGGCTTGCTACCAAGCCTGACTACTTGAGGTCTATATTGGAGACCTGGTTGGTGGAAGGAGAAATGAAAACCCCACAAATTGTTCTCTGACCTTCACATAACAGCATATGCATGTTCCCAACCCCCAAATAAAAATGTAATAGTCTGGGCATGGTGTTACACACCTTTAGTCTCAGTGCTCAAGAGGCAGAGACAGGCAGACTGACCTCTCTGAGTTTGAAGCCAGCTTGGTCTACATAGGGAGTTCAAGCCAGCTAGGGCTACACAGTGAGACCCTGCCTATAAGTAAACATAGAAAAATAAAACTTCTATGTTTTCCAACTCTAAATTGGGTGAGAGAACAAATTCTTCCCAAAGGAGTCAGGGCTCACTATATTTTTTTTAAATAATTACAGCTGAGAATGTAGCTTAGTTGGTGCTCACCTGACAGGCAAGAAGTCTGGGGTTCCTTCCTTAGCATTGTATCAAACCGGCAATGTCGTGACCCCAGCACTTGGGAAGTGGATACTAGAGGGTCAGAAGCTTACGGCTATCCTCAGATCCATGGTAAGTCTGAGGCCTGTCTAGGTTCCAGGAGACCGTATCTTAAAAATATTAATCAAGTTGGGGATTCAGCTCAGTGGTAGAGTGCTTGCCTAGCAAGCGCAAGGCCCTGGGTTCGATCCTCAGCTCTGGCAAAACAAAACAAAACAAAACAAAACAAAAATATTAATCAAAGGCATTGAGATTTGGAAGCTGTGGATATTGGAGAAATCAGGGTGAGAGGAGAGACCACTGAAATTCAAAGTTCTGTTTCTCACACTTGGTGGCTGTACCTGTTCTGATTGTGAGATAGATGGAACCTGGCCAGAGAAATGAAAGCATGCGGTTACATAGGAAGAAAGTGAATTAAGTCTGAAGCCTATTGCTATGATGACTTGGTTGGTTGGCTTTGAGGTAAATGTTTGGTCCCCAGAGGCTCTTAGAAATCCTAGCTTTTTGTTAACTGATAGGGAATTCATTTCATCATCAACCTCTCTCTCTGTTACCACGAGGGTAGTTATAACAGGTGGAGTGATAACAGGCGGTGCCCTCTATGAGAAGTGAAGCAGGTGTTGGCAAGAGCACTGAGGTCCACAGCATGAAATGATAATGAGCTAGAGCCTAAAGTCAGCGTGATGGGTCCTACAGTGTTGTGAGCATCCGTGAGTATCCTTTTGTGAGCCTAAAGTCATCATGAGGGGTCCGTACAGTTTCAAGAGCCTCTATGAGGACTCTAGGCTGCACTGTGAGGGGTAAAGCTGATTAAGCAGTCAAGCATTTGAGACATTTGTGGGAGATCCTGAACCGTCAGGGAAGATTTCAAGCCCAATAGGAAAGGATGATTGGAGAGAGACTGGAGCACGTGAGGTTTGTAAAAACTTGTGGTGAAATGGACTGGCACAGCACCCATTGCTTTCACCATCTTTAGGAATGTGGAACCATTGTTCAGATTTCTTAACATACTGGCTTTGCTGGGTACCCATCACTACCATCCATCTCTAGAAACTGGTCACTGTTCTAGACAGAAACTATTTCCACTAAACAGCTTGCCTTTCTCCTTCTCTTCCTCCACTCCCTAGACTCTACCTTCCAGAACTAAGAACTGGATCAAAGTACTTCAAATGAGTGGAATGTGGTATCTTGTCAGTGGATGATTTTCATTGGCCATCCTCTTTATAGGTCCAGCCATGTATAGCATATGCCAACATTTCCTTCTCTGTGGTGGCAAATAATAACCGTGAGTTGGGATAGACTATGCCTATTTACTGATCCTCTGATAGGGATTTAGCCACTCCCAGCTCTTAGCTTATAGTGAACAGTGCTATTGTGAGTGTTGGGGTACAATGAAAAGTTGTACTCAACAAGTGAGCTTGTGCAGTCTGCATTCTGCTACCAGTGGTTGTGAGATGCACAAAGATGATGGTATAGCACATTTAGGACTCCCTCGTGGTCTCTGTCAGGAGTGTGAGGTCCTTTTGTGTAACAGGTAAGAGTCCCCTGTGGGTCCCAGTCAACTTTTAATATCTGGTTTATTTAATTGCACAAATTCATCGAACCATAATTTGACTATCCTCATATTTGTGGGTATTTAAGATTGCATCTTTTAAAACATTATTTAAAACTCTGCAATGTTCATTTATTCAGTTGTGCATCTGTGAGCATTCATGCAGTTGTTTCTTGGGAATGGATTCTAGGTGAGGAAATCATGGGAGAAAGGTGGGGTTCCCTTTCTGTTTTTTGCAGGGAGCCTGCCAGATTTCCACCCAAAACTCTGTCCACACATTTATCTTGATAAAGCCTGCATTGCACACCTATCAAGTTGTAGGCTCCCTATATTTTATGTTCTGTATTTATATACTAGACGTATAGAAATGGAAAATGAGCTCCTTTCAGTATTTTGCTGGTGTATAACAACTTTCAGTTTCTCTCCTGTATACATTCACTTCTGTCTAAGTCAATTCAGATTTTCTTTTGAGTGATTTTGAAATGTATTCTTAAATTTTAACTACTTGGGAAATGGGGGCAGAGGATCTTTGTGAGTTTGAGGCCAGCCTGCTCCATATAGTGAGCTCCAGACCAGCCAGAAATACATAGTGAGAACCTGTCTAAAAAACATAGATGTGGCTTCTTAGAATTTTTGTCTTCATTTTGTAACTTTTTAATTGCATTTTTTAAAGGAGACCATGGTTTCTGATTCAGAAAGTGATATTTGAAACACCTTTTGCTGATGGCCCTCCTCATGAATGGGAGAGGGCATCCATTTGAAGTTTTGGTGATTAGTGATGTGGAACACCTTTGCATGATTTTATTGGCCATGTGTTCACCTATTCTAAATAAAAGTGCTTCTCTTTGTTGCTGACTTTTGGGAGTTTTTGATATCCTAGATGGTATTTCTTTAGAATGTATATGACTATAGCTAGCTCCTCTTTAAGGGGTAATCAATCAGAAAAGGCAAATGCCTTCTAAGAGGCTCCTAAATTAAACAAAATCCTAAAGGGGATTGATCTCATAGGAGCAGAGAGAAGAATGGTTGGTGCTCTAGGGCGAGGAAAGAAGGGATGCAGAAAGGCTGCCCAATAAGCATTAGGTTAGGTTATAAGAAAAATGAGTTATAATAATGAAAATGTGGTGTACACAAACAATGGAATGTTATTTAGTTATAAAGAAAGAAGAAATAATGAAATCTGTAGATAAATGGATAGACATGGAAAGCATAATATTAAGTGAGATGACCCAAACAAACAGCTTGTTTTCCCTCATGAGGGTCCTCCCCTATAATATCCTAAGAGCAGGATTTTGCTTCTGGGGCTGGAGACAAGGCTTAGCAGTTAAGAGTACTTGCTGCTCTTTCTGAGGACCTGGGTTTTGTTCCCAACACCCACATGGTGGTGCAAAACCATCTGAAACTCCAATTCCATAGGGTTTCAATGCCCTCTTCTGGCCTCTGGGGATACCAGGAGCTCATGTGGTTACAAAGACATGTATGTGGGCAAACCATTCATACACATATAATTTTTTTTAAACTTTTGCATCTGCAGAAGAGTGCATAACTGTGCTAAATCAAGTAGGCAATCACACCCTGTGGGATCCCACTGGGTTTTTATTCCTAAAGATAAGGTCATATGCCTCACTCAGGGACCAGTGATGGCCTTATGTGACTGGCTAATTTAGAGCAGAGCGTTGGGGAGCAGAATGAAATTTTCAGCACCCCATGTAAGTTGATCACATATTTTGATTTCAAAGCAGACCCTGGAGGAACTGGAATTTCAGCATCTTTAAATTTTTCTTTAAATGAAGTTTTGTCGTATGTAACCCTCTGATACAAAGGACACGGCATTTCTTTTTCATTCTCCATGTATATGTGTAAACAGGTGTTAAGTGTGGCTACAGTCCTCAGAGAGAAGACCAAGCAAGTGACAGGAGTTGTTGATTGAGGACGGATGGAACACAGACATAAGGACACACGAGTCATGAAAGAGGGTATGAAGTTGACAGTACCCCATATTCTCAGGCACTCTCACATCCAAGAACCAACCAGACCTGACCCTGCTTAGCTTCTGAGATCACATAAGACCAGTGCATTCTGGGTAGTACAGCCATAGACAAAGATTTTTTATTTCAAATTTCTGTTTATTTACTTTTACTGTATGAAGTTTTTGCCTTGCATGTCTGTTCGCTATGTGTGTGCCTAGTCCCTGTTGAGGTCAGAAGAGGGTATCAAGTCCCCTGGAACAGGAGTCACAGGCAGATGTTAGCCACTGTATGGGTGATGGGATTTGAACCTGGGCCTTCTGTAAGAGCAACCAGTGCTCTTAAACACTGAGCTGTCTCTCCAGCCCCAGGATTTTTTTCTTGTTTAAATTTTTTCCCTCAGGCCTGGAGAGATGGCATAGTGCTTAAGCACACTCAATGCTCTTCCAAAAGACCTAGGTTCAATTCCCTGCATCCACATGGCAGCTCACAGCTGTCTACAATTCCTGTTTCAGGGGATCTGACATCCTCGCTCAGACATACATGCAGGCAAAACACCAGTGTATGTAAAACAAAAATAAACCATTAAAAGAGTTTTTCTCAACATATACGTAAAGTCCTGTGAGGCAGTCATTGTGAAGGCTGTGTTCTTTCTAATGCCATTGATCATTAGTGTAATAGGAATGAGACACAGCTAGACACTGAATACATTGGTTGCACTTAGAAAGTGGCTTTTAAAAAAGCACTCTGTGGGGAAGGGTTTATGACATAAAAATGTCCCCCTTTATACTCCATTTAAAACTATATGAAGTTGGGGGCTGGAGAGATGACTCAGAGGTTAAGAGCACTGGCTGTTCTTCCAGAGGACCTGAGTTCATCACCCAGCACCCACATGGTGGCTCACAATTGCCTATAACTCCAGTTCCAGGGGATCTGACACTCTCACACAGACATACATGCAGGTTAAAACAAAATAAAATAAAATAATAAATCATTAAAACTATATTAAGTCATTCTATTATAGTATTACTTCAAATGTGAATTGTGTTGATGTGCATAGAGTGTTTTATTTAAAGAAAAGTTAGAATAACAAATTTAAAATACTTAAAGGGTCTGGTGTTGTAGTCTGTAGTTGGGTGACTATAGATAGCAATAATGTGACTATGTTTCAAAATATTGGAAGGATTTTTGACGCTTTCACTACAAAGAGATGTGTTTGAAGAGATGGGTGTGTTTCTGGGATGAAAATATTACCCAGCATAGAAATGTCTTGAAACTTTGCAAAGTTGCCTGTTGATGAGTATGGTTTCGAAGCATCAGTGAAAAATAGAAAATCCTTCCCCAGATAGTCAAATTGTATTCATCAACGTGTCATCTGTAGGAAGCTAGATGCAGCTAGGTATTGAGAGTAAGCGTATTGGGTCAGGCCAAGGAAATGTAATATGTTTTCTCTAAGTTGTGGATCATGGGATTTTTATATAGATATTTTAAATTATATTTATACACATGTATGTATATTTTTGGTCAGTGACAAATAAGTTGTTTTTATTATAGATTTTCAATTTTTTTAAGAAATCTTTTATTCATTTTACATACCAACCACACATTCCCTTCTCATTCCTCCTCCTGCTCCCTCCTAGCCTTACCCTCCCCTTGCCCAACCCTATCCCCTCCTGCTAAAGGGTAGGGGCTCCCAAGGGGAGTCAGCAAAGCCTGGTACATTCAGTCGAGGCAGTACCAAGCCCCTCCCCACTGCATCAAGGCTGAGCAAGGTGTCTCACCATAGATAATGGGCTCCAGAAAGCCAGCTCATACACCAAGGGATAGATCCTGATCCCACTGCCAGGGTCCCATCGAACAGATCAACCTACACAACTATCTCCCCCATGCAGGCTCCACAGATGTGGGTCTAAAGTTTGTGAATTTTTATGAGCTTGGCTCAGTTGTCCCTGTAGATTTCCCCATCATGATCCTGACCCCCACCCCTGGCTCATATAATCTCTCTTCCCTCTCTTCTTCTGGACTCCTGGAGCTCGGCCTGGTGATTGGCTCTGGATCTCAGTATCTGCTTCCATCAGTTACTAGATGAAGGCTCTAGCTTCTCTGGAGCTATGTGCTGTGGCCTGGTTATCTTTTGCTTTATATCTAGTGTCCACTTATGATTGAGTACATACCATATTTGTCTTTCTGTGTCTGGGTTACATACTCAGGATGATATTTTCTAGTTCCATACATTTCTCTACAAATTCCATGATATCATTGATTTTTACAGCTGAATAATACTCCATTGTGTAAATGTACTACATTATCTTTATACATTCTTCATTTGGGGGCCATCTAGGTTGTGTCCAGGTTCCAGCTATTATGAATAATGATGCTATGAACATAGTTAAGCATCCCTTGGTTATATGCCCAAGAGTGGTATCATTGGGTCTTGAGGTAGATTGATTCCCAATTTTCTGAGAAGTTGTCATACTGATTTCCAAAGTGGCTGTACAAGTTTGCACTCCCACCAACAGTGGAGGAGAGTTCCCTTTGCTCCACATCCTCTCCAATATGAGCTGTCCTCAGTGTTTTTTATCTTAGTCATTCTGACAGGTATAAGATGGTATCTCATAGTCATTTTGATTTGCATTTTCCTGGTAACTAAGGATGTTCAGCAATGTTTAGCCATCTGTTGAAAATTCTCTATTTAGATATGTAGCCCATTTTTTAACTGGATTGTTTGGTATTTTTCTGTCTAGTTTCTTGAGTTCTTTATATTTTGGAGATCAGCCCTCTGTCAGATGTGGGATTAATGAAGATCTTTTCCCATTCTGTAGGCTGTCATTTTTGTCTTATTGACCATGTCCTTTGTCTTAGAGAAGCTTCTCAGTTTCAGGAGGTCCCATTTGTTAATTTTGCTCTCAAAATCTGTGCTACTGGTGTTATATTTAGGAAGTAGTCTCCTGTGCCAATATGTTCAAGACTGCCTCCCACTTCCTCTTCTGTCAAGTTCAGGGTAGCTGGATTTATGTTGAGGTCTTTGATCCACTTGAACTTGAGTTTTGGGCATGGTGATAGATATGGATCTATTTACAATCTTGTACATATTGACATCCCGTTATGCCAGCACTATTTGTTGAAGATGCTTTCTTTTTTCCATTGTATAGTTTTGGATGTTTTGTCAAAAAATCAGGTGTTCATGGCTGTGTGGATTAATGTCAGGGTCTTCAATATGATTCCATTGGTCCACAAGTCAAGTTTTATGCCAATATAAAGCTGTTTTTATTACTATAGCTCTATAGTAGAGCTTGAAGTCAGGGATGGTGGTGCCTCCATAAGTTTATTTTACAAGATTGTTTAGCTATCCAGAGTTTTTTGGTTTTCCATCTAAAGTTGAGTATTGTTCTATAGAGGTCTATGAAGAATTGTGTTGGGATTTTGATGGGGATTGCATTGAATCTGTAGATTGCTTTTGGTAAGATTTCTATTTTTATTATGTTGGCCCTAACTAACCATGAGCATGAGACATTTCTGATATCTTCAATTTTTTCCTTCAGAGACTTAAAGTTCTTGTCATACAGGCCTCTCACTTGTTCAGTTAGAGTTACCCCAAGGTACTTTATAGTATTTCCATGGGTTTTTATAGATATTTAAAGCCTATATATGCACATGTATATGATATATTTATATAGAAAATTATATATATATATATATATATATATATATATATATATAACCTAATTTATCTATATATGATGTAAAAGCAGAAGCAAATTGTCTAGGGAATGTAAGGGACTAGCAGTAGAGAGGAGAGAGAAAAAGAGAGTAAAGCAATGTGGAATAGGTTAAAGTATACATTATATGCTAACTGAAAACATTCCCATGAAACCCATTATTACATGCAAGAAAATGTACCAGTTTTTTTTTCATTTTCCTTTATTAAGAAGTTTTCTGCTCACTCTACACACCACCCACACATCCCACCTCCTCTCTCCTCCCACCGCCCAGCCCTCTCTCCCATGCCACCCCACATCTCCCAAATCAAGGTCTCCCATGGAAAGTCAGCAGAGCCTGGTACACTGAAGCTAGGTAGGTCCAAGCCCCTTCCCACTGCACAAGGTGTCACACCACAGGCACTGAATTGCCAAAAGCCTGCCTGTGCACCAGGGATGGATCCCGATCCCCCTGCCTGGGTGCCCGCCCAAACAGTTTGAGAAAAACAACCCTCTTCCGTATCCAGCAGGCCTAGTCAAGTCCTGTGGGGGCTTCACAGCCACCAGACCACAGTTTATGGTCTTCCACTAGTGTGGCCAGTCATCTCTGCACATCTTCACATCATGATCTCAATGACCCCCACATGCAGAATCCCTTCTCTCACTCATTGATTTGATTCCCAGAGCTCAGCCTGGTGTCTGGCCATGGATCTCTGAATTTCCCTCCATCAATCCCTGACAAAGGTTCTATGATGGCAGTTAGGGTATTCACTAGACAGGTCACCAGAGTAGACCAGTCCAGGCTCCCTCTGGACCACTGCCAGCAGACCAATGTGGGGTTATTCTTGTGGATTCCTGAGAGCCTCCCCAGCACCCTGCCTCTTCCTATTCCCATGATGTCCTCATCTATCATGGTATCTTCCTCCTTGCCCTCCCACTCTGTCCCTGTTCCAGTTTGACCCTCCCATTTCCCTAAGTTCTCATCCCCAACACCTCACCCTCCACCACCACCCCACACCCAGTCTGCTCATGTAGATCTCATCCACTTCTCCTTTGCAGAGTCATCCATGTGTCCCTTCTGGAGTCTTTCTGTTAGCTAGTCTCTCTGAAGCTGTGTGTTGCAGTCTGGTCATCCCTTCCCTCACATGTAGTATCCAGTTATGAGTGAGTACATACTATGTTTGTCCTTCTGAGTCTGGTTACCTCACTCAAGATAATATTTTCTAGTTCCATCCATTTGCCTGCAAATTTCATGATGTCATTGTTTTTCTCTGCTGAGTAGTACTCCATTGTGTATATCTGCCACATTTTCTTTATCAATTCTTCAGTTGAGGGGCATCTAGATTGTTTCCAGGTTCTTGCTATTATGAATAATGCGGATATGAACATGGTTGAGCATGTGTCCTTGTGGTATGATTGAACATTCCTTGGGTATATGCCCAAGAGTGGTATAGCTGGGTCTTGAGGAAGACTTATTCCCAATTTTCTGAGAAACCTCCATACTGCTTTCCAGAGTGGGTGTACAAGTTTGCATTCCCACCAACAATGGAGAAGTGTTCCCCTTGCTCCACATCCTCTCTAACATAAGCTGTCTTCAGTGTTTTTGATCTTAGCCATTCTAACAGGTGTAAGATGGTATCTCAGTGTGGTTTTGGTTTGCATTTCCCTGATGACTAAGGATGTTGAGCAATCCCTTAATTGTCTTTCAGCCATTTGAGATTCTACTGTTGAGAATTCTCTGTTAAGCTCTGTGGCTCATTTTTTAATTAGATTGTTCAGTATTTTGCTGTCTAGTTTCTTGAGTTCTTTATATGTTTTGGAGATCAGCCCTCTGTCAGATGTGGGCTTGGTAAAGATCTTTTCCCATTCTGTAGTCTGTCATTTTTGTCTTATTGACCATATCCTTTGCTCTACAAAAGCCTCTCAGTTTCAGGAGGTCCAATTTATTAATTGTCATTCTCAGTGCCTATGCTATTAGTGTTACATTTAGGAAGTGGTCTGTTGTACTGATGCTTTCAAGACTACTTTCTACTTTATCTTCTATCAGATTTGGTGTAACTGGATTTATGTTGAGGTCTTTGATCCACTGGGACATGAGTTTTGTGCATGGCGATAGATATGGATCTATTTTCAATCTTCTGAATGTTGACATCCAGTTATGCCAGCATCATTTGTTGAAGATGCTTTCTTTATCCCATGGTATAGTTTTGGTTTCTTGGTTGAAAATCGTATGTTCATAGGTATGTATATTACATATCAGGGTCTTCAATTTGAGTCCATTGGTCCACATGTTTGTTTTTATGCCAGTCCCAAGCTGTTTTTATTACTATAGCTCTATAGTCAAGATTGAGGTCAAGGATTGTGATGCCTGCAGAGGTTGCTTTATTATACAGGATTCTTTTAGCTATCCTAGGTTTTTTATTTTTCTATGTAAAATTAAGTATTATTCTTTCCAAATCTATGAAGAATTGTGTTGGGATTTTAATGGAGATTGTATTGAATCTGTACATTGCTTTTGGTAAGATTGCCATTTTTACTATGTTAATCCTACCCATAAGCATGGGAGATCTTTCCATTTTCTGGTATCTTCAATTTCTTTCTTCAGAGACTTAAAGTTCTTATCATACAGGTCTTTCACTTGTTTAGTTAGAGTTACCCCAAGGTTTTTATATTATTTGTGTCTATGGTAAAGGGTGATGTTTCTCTGATTTCTTTCTCAGCCCATTTATCATTTGTATATAGGAGGGCTCCTGATTTTTTTTAGTTAATCTTGTATCCTGCCACCTTACTGAAGAAGTTTATCAGCTGTAAGAGTTCCCTGGTAGAATTTTGGGGTCACTTATGTATGCCATCATATCATCTGCAAACTGTGAAAGTTTGATTTCTTCCTTTCCAGTTTGGATCCCCTTGATCTCCTTTTGTTGTCTTATTGCTCTAGCTAGAACTTCAGGTACTATGTTGAATAAGTATGGGGAGAGTGGACAGCCTTTTCTTGTTCCTGATTTTAGTTTTGAGTTTCTCTCCATTTAACTTGATGTTGGCTGTTGGTTTGCTGTAAATTGCCTTAATTATGTTTAGGTATGTTCCTTGTATTCCTGATCTCTCTAGAATCTTTATCATGAAGGGGTGCTGGATTTTGTCAAAGGCTTTTTAAGCATCCAATGAGATGATCATGTGGTATTTTTTTCTTTCAGTTTGTTTATATGGTGTATTACATTGTCAAACTTTTGTGTGTTGAACCAACCTTACAACTCTGGGATGAAACCTACTTGGTCATGGTGGATAATTTTTTTGATGTGTTCCTGAATTCAGATAGCCAGTATTTTATTGAGTATTTTTATATCAATGTTCATGAGGGATATTGGTGTAATTCTCTTTCTTTGTTGCATCTTTTGTGTGGTTTGGGTATCAGGGTAACTGAAGCCTCATAAAAAGAATTTGGTAATGTTCCTTCTGTTTCTATGGTGTGGAACAATTTGAAGAGTATTGGTATTGGCTCTTCTTTGAAATTCTGGTAGAATTCTGCACTGAAACCATCAGGTCTTGGGCTTTTTTTGGTTGGAAGACTTTTAATGACCATTCCTATTTCCTTTGGGGTTATTCATCTATTTAAATTGCTTATCTGGTCTTGATTTAACTTAGGTATGGGGTACCTATTCAGAAAATCATGCATTTCTTTCAGATTTTCCAATTCTTTGGAGTACAGATTTTTGAAGTATGACCTGATGATTCTCTGGATTTCCTCATTGTCTGTTGTTAAGTCTCCCTTTTCATTTCTGATTTTGTTAATTTGGATACTCTCTCTGCTTTTCAGTTAATTTTGATAAGGGCTTGTATATCTTGTTGATTTTTATCAAAGAACCTAGATTCTTTGTATTGTTCTTTGTTTCTATATTATTGATTTCAGCCCTCAATTTGATTATTTCCTGGCATCTGTTTCTCCTGGGTGACTTTGCTTCTTCTTGTTCTAGAGCTTTCAGGTGTGCTGTTGAGTCACTAGTGTGAGATTTCTCCAACTTCTTTATGTGGGCATTTAGAGCTATGAATTTTCCTCTTAGCCCTGCTTTCATGGTGTCCCATAAGTTTGGGTATGTTGTACATTCGTTTTCATTGAATTCTAGGAAATCTTTAATTTGTTTCTTTATTTCTTCCTTGACCCATTGTTGATTCAATTGGGCATTATTCACTTTCCATGAGATTGTAGGCTTTCTGTAATTTTTGTTGTTGTTGAAATCTAACTAAGCCATGGTGGTCTGATAAGATACAGGAGATTTTTTCAAATTTTTTGTATCTTCTGAGATTTGCTTTGTGACCAAGCATGTGGTTGATTTTGGAGACGGTTCCATGGAGTGCTGAAAAGAAGATATATTCTTTTGTATTAGAGTGGAATATTCTGTAGATATCTATTAAGTCCATTTGAGTCATAATGTCTGTTAGTTCCCTTATTTCTCTGTTAAGTTTCTGTCTGGCAGGCCTGTCCATTCATAAGAGTGGGGTATGGAAGTCTCCCACTACTCATGCATGGGGTTTGATGTACTATTTAAGCTTTAGTAATGTTTCTTTTACAAATGTAGGTGCCCTTTTGTTTGGGGCAGAAATATTCAGAATTGAGACTTCATCTTGTCAGATTTTCCCTGTGATAAATATGTAATGACCTTCCTGATCTCTTATACTTGAATTTCATTTGAAGTCTATTTTATTAGATATTAGGATAGCTACACCAGCTTGCTTCTTAAATCCATTTGATTGGAATGTATTTTCCCAGCCTTTTATTCTGAGGTGGTGTCTGTCTTTGAAGTTTAGGTGTGTTTCTTATATGCAGCAAATGGATAGATCTTTGTAGTTAGAGTTTTCCTGCCTGGCCCAATCAGGACAAATCTCTCTCACCCACCAGTCCCACAGTCTCTCAGACCCAACCAAGAAAGCACACAGAAACTTACATTGTTTAGAAACTGTATGGCCGTGGCAGGCTTCTGCTATCTGCTTCTTCTATCTTAAATTAACTCATTTCTGTTAGTCTATACTTTGCCACATGGCTTGTGGCTTACCAGTGTCTTTACATGTTGCTTTCAATGGCGGTGGCTGGCGGTGTCTCTCCCCAGCCTTCTACTTCCCAGAATTCTCTTCTCTCTTGTCCTGCCTATACTTCCTGCCTGGCCACTGGCCAATCAGAACTTTATTTACACAGAGCGACATCCACGGCAGATCTTGTTTTCCTATCTGTTCTGTTAGCCTGTGTCTTTTTACAGGTGAATTGAGACCATTGGTGTTAATGGATATTAATGACCAGTTATTGTTAATTCATGTTATTTTTTAGTGGTAGTGTTGTATATTTCCCTTCTTTGGTATTTGTTGGTATGGGACTATCTTTTGCCTGTGTTTTCATGGGTGTATCTAACTTCCTTAGGTTGGATTTTTCATTCAAGTGCTTTCTGTAGGACTGGATTTGTGGAGAGATCTAGTGTAAATATAGTTTTATCATGGGATATTTTGGAGAAGGAGGAGGGACTGTGGGAGCATGAATTGTTGAACCCAGGATTGGAAAAAGCATGGGGACAAAAGGCCAGACAAATGGAAGCACATGAATTGTGAACCAAAGGCTGTGGAGCCCCCAGATGGATCAGGCCCTCTGGATAAGTGAGACAGTTGAGTGGCTTGGACTGCTTGGGAGGCATCCAGGCTGTGGGACTGGGACCTGTCCTTAGTGCATGAGCTGGCTGTTTGGAACCTGGGGTTTACACAGGGACACTTTGCTCAGCCTGTAAGGAGGGGACTGGACCTGCCTGTACTGAATCCACCAAGTTTAAATGAATCCCCAGGGGAGTCTTGGCCCTGGAGGAGATGGGAATGGAGGGGAGGGGATGGGGGGAAGGTGGGAGTTGGGGCAGGAGGGGGGAGGACAGGGGAACCCATGGCTGATGTGTAAAATTAAAACACAGATATAATTTTTTTAAAAAGGGGGGAGTCACACTCATGAATCTCAGTTTGAGGCCAGCCTGGTCTATATAGCAAGGTCCAGGCCAACCAGACCTACATAGTGAGACCCTGTCTCAAAATAAATAAATAAAAACATTGGGAACAATAGAAAGCCCTTGGGATAGGAAGTAGACTAATGATTGCCAGGGAGTGGGGGCTTCATATTTAACTGATAGAATTTCCATTTTAGAAGATTAAAAACTGTTAATGGAGACAGATGTGGTGATGGTCTGAATTTTGCAATTAAGTATGGCAGTTTCTTAGGACAGAGTTGCCATGGAGTGAGGGGAACATGATTGTAGTGTCTGTCCTGGTCTGGTTGTAGTTACAATGGATTTGTTTTAAATTCCATTAACCAAGTTCATTTTAAATGTGTGTTCATGACACCTCACAACTATGTGTGAAATGGGAACAGTTCTAATCAGTTCTGAGTTCCATGTGAACCTTTTGAAGGTTTTTGTTGTTGTTAAGTCTGAATACACTCTCTAGTGCCACAGTTCTCAACATGTGGGTCTTAACCCCACTGAAGATGAAGGACACTTTCATGGGGACAATAGTCACTTAAGACCATCAGAAAATATAGATTTTTACATTGCAATCCATAACAGTAGCAAAATTACAGTTATGACATAGCAACAAAATAGTTTTATGGGGGGGGGGGGGTCACCACAACAGGAGGAACTGTGTTAAAGGGTTGCAGTGTTAGAACAGTTGAGATCCACAGGTCTAGTGAACCAGAAAGCTTAAGATGATAGAGTAAATATTAAGAATGTTTGTTTTTCCTCTTCTTCGTTCTCCTTCTCCTTCTTCCTCACCCTTCCTCAGCCCCTCCCTCTGTCTTCCTCTCCCTCCTCCCACACTTCCCTGTCCTTTCCTTCTCTCTCCTCCTTCAAAGTGCTGGGGAATCAAACCAGGGATTACATACTCTAGAATTTTCATTTTGTAGTGTGCTTCCCCCTTGTCCTTGAATCGAAGATACCACATGGTATTTTTATTATATTTATTATTATAAACTTTTTGCAGATAGTTTTTTCTCTGAAATGTCAATTTATATTAAGTATTTGCATGAGTAATTTTGGATGCAAAACCCTTTTGGATGCAAAGCATGATATTCAATGATCAACTTGTAACATGAGGTTTGACAATTGACACTTGAGTGCCACTTTCAACTATAAAAACTACTAAGTTTTAAAAGTCTGGACCTGAAGAGAGCAATAGCCCCTGGTCACAAATAGTTAGAAAGCATTTAGAATGAATGGGTTAAATTTTAATTTTAATTAATGTAACTTTAAAAACAATAACTGATTCCATCCTCAGAAAGCTTATATAATTATGGACCCCTGTCTTACATTGTCTCATGAATATTTTCATGCACCAAAAGGATTTTTGTTCTTTTACTTTAAGACATATTTATGGGGCTGGAGAGAGGTTCACAATTGAGAGCACTGGCTGCTCTTCATAGGATCAGTTTTCAGCACCCTCCTGATGGCTCACAACCAACTGTAACTCCAGTCCTAAGGGATCTGATGCCCTCTTCTGGCCTCCACGTTTACTGCATACATAAACATGCTGCACCCACATATATGCAGGCAAACACACACACACAAAACTTTTTAATTAAAAACTTTTTGGAGCCAGGCATGGTGGCACAGACCTTTAATCCCAGTACTTGGGAAGCACAGTCAGGTGGAGAGCCAGAGCTACACAGAGAAACCCTGTCTTATGTGTGGGAGTGGTATTTTTGACTTAATAAAGTTAGACCAGACATTGTTTAAGAATATCCTGTATAATGAGAGGGGCTAGGCTCTCCTTCAACTTGGTATGCCAGACTTTGTTAACTACCATGGGAGGCCTTACCCACTCTGAGGAGTGGATGGGGGCAGAGTGGGAGGGAGGTGAGGAGGTGGGAGAAAGGGAGGGAGGGGGAACTGGGGTTGGTATGTAAAATGGAAAAAATTGTAATAAATAAACATATTTAATAATAACAAAAAATATGAAAAAAAACAAAAATGAACAAAACATTGTGACCAAACTATATAAAAATAATGTTAGCTGTATTAGGAAATAAATGTTTGCAACCTAAATATATATATATCCGGTATCAGTGAGTTAAACTTTATAGAAGTTCTCACAAGCTCTCAGGTTTATAAACAGTTCTAAGATTTGTCCCTAGGAGTACATGGTGGCAGGCACAAAGACAGTGCCAACTCTCCTTCTTTGGCTCTATTGATAACTTCACTGCTGTATTGAATTTTGTTCAGTTGGTTATCATTCTGACAGCAGCCTTAGCATAAGGATAATTATAACACTAGATTAACAATGCATTAAGTGAATGGGTGAAGGATGAGCCACCTATATCTGAAGGGATGCATGACATCAATAATTTGAGCCTCTTTAAGTTGAGACATGACTTCCTATGTCATTCTTTCCCAGGTGTCACTTATTTCTTGAAGATTTATTAACCTCCAAAGTCTGAGCTTACCGTCCACGATGGAAGGATCATCTGGTTTTGGGGTGACTCGATGCCTGCAAAAACTCAGTGATGCAGAGTTCTTGATGTTTAAAGAGCTGCTCAGTAAAGAAACAGAGGAATTTAAAGTCAAGCCAATCCCCTGGAATAAAATTGAGATGGCTTCGAGAACAAAACTGATAATGCTGTTGTCCACACATTGTCCAGGACAAGTATGGGACATAGTGTCGAGCCTGTTTCTCCAGGTCAATCGGGCAGACCTCTCAGTCATGGCTCAGGAACTGAGGAGAGGTAAGTGAGCATGGAGATAGAGGGAGACATGGGGGAAGTTAGCCACATAGGAGCTGCTTTTATTTTTTAGCTTATTCTTCCCTCATACAATACATACCGACCACTGTTTCCCATCCCTCCTGCCCTCTTGGTCCTCCACACCTCCCTCTCCCCCAGATCCACTGCTCCTCCATTGCCCTTCAGAAAAGAATAGGACTCCCAGGGATATCAACTGAACATGGCATAATAAGGTACAATTAGACTAGGCACAAACCCACATATCAAGACTGGGCTAGGCAACCCAGTAGTAGGAAACGGATCCCAAGGGAAGGCAAGAGTCAGAGACATCCCAACTTCCACTCTTAGGAGTCCCACAGAAACAGCAATCTACAACTATAATGTGAAGCTCATGTCATTGTTGATTGCCTGCCTGTCCCCATAGTGGAGAAAGGGTTACATTGAAGAAACCAATGGTTGTTATATACATCATCCTTTAACTGGGGAGGGTCCTAATGTGCATGACCATGGCCTATAAAAGAAAATACAGGATTGATTGACACAAAGAAGGCAGATCCTAACATTAACGTCTTCTTCAGCTAACCAAGCAAGTTGTCCTTTCATTGGCTTTTTTAAAATTAGCGTACAAAACAACACCTTTATCATGGCATTCCTCCCCCTCTCTCTCCCTCCTCCTCTCTCTCCCTCTCCCTCTGTCTCTCTTTTGTTTGTTCTGTCTTTGAAAATGTCTCACTTCAGAGCCACCCTATAGACCGTCAGACTAGTCTTGAACTCATGATTTCCTGCCTCAGCTTCCTGAGTTCTGGGGTTCCAGGTACGCAGTGCCACACTCAGCTGAGACGGAGTTCTATTATAGTACTCACTCATCCTTTTAACCAGACATGTAGTACTAAGAATAGGCCCTCATCCCCTTTCCCAGACACCTTACCTCTATAAGCCTGTGAATTGCTTGAGACGGTAAAGGAAGACCTCAAATGTACAACCTTGGATTATCTCCAGGTGGAAGGCATGTCACAATCCTTCCAGAGGGAATATTTTACCAATAGATGGCCCCACATTTCAGATGCACAGACTATCTCCACGTTCCAATCTGTCTGTTGTTCATACATCCTTTAGCAAAACTATGATTTAACAAATGCTGTAAGTGTCAGAAGCATCCACCAAAAATGACTGTGAATCTGGAACTGCGTGCTTGTTTTGCTGGTCCTTAGTCATGTGACTTGTTGGTTAGTCAGCTGCAACAAGACAATCAATCTCACTACACCTGTTTCCTCATGGGGATAAAGATACCAGTAATTTGGCAAGGACCGAGTAGATACATGCCTATAAGATGTGGAGGATGACGGGGCATGGTTATTGTCTTAGTTCCTTTTCTGTTGCTGTGGTAAAACACCATGAACAAAAGTGACTTGTGGAGGAAGAGTTCATTTTGGCTTATCGGTCCAAAGTGATGAGAGGCACCATGGAGAGAGGCATGACAACACACAGGCATGGTGATAGAGCAGGAAGCTGAGATCACATCTCAACTGCAAGCGTGAAGCAGAGAGAGAACTTGAAGAAGGGTGAGGCCATGAAATCTCAGTGCTGCCCCAAGCAACATCTTCTCCAGCGAGGCCACACCTCTTAAGCCTTCCCAGACATGACCATCAACTAGGGAACAAATCTTTAAACATACCAGCCAATGGGGGACATTTCTTATCCAAACCACCACAGCAGTGCAGTCTAGCTCCTCCTACTGCTTCAGATGCAGAGGCACATAGGAGAGTTTGGTAGTTTAAGGCCAGTCTTGACTACATGGCTAGTTTGAAGTCAGTGAGCATTCTGGCCTGCACAAGACTCTGTCTCTAAAAACAGAAAGGAAAAGAAACTAGATTAAAGCAGGACAAATTCTAGCTGATGTCACCTTAATTTTTGTCCTCTCTAGGCTGCTGCTCTAGGAGCACATACAGGATGCCCCCATCCATTGAGCCATGTTAGCAGCCCAACACTCAACACTTCATAATGTGTGAATATAGTAATTCTTTTTTTCAAAATACAATAAAAATTTAATGGCATTCAAAAGTCTGTATGGATACCAATTTTCCTTTTTGAAAAGATTTTTGTGGCACCACATGCATGCAGTTCCTGTGGTGGCCAGAAGAAGGCAGGGATCCCTGGAGCTGAACTTAACTGCCAGTTGTCAGTGGCTGTATAGGTGCTGGGAACTGTACCCAGGTCCCCTGGAAGAGCAGCAAGTGCTCTTAACTTATTGAAAATTCTAATATTCGAGTCAGTGACACAAGTCCCAGTAAATCTCAGAGAGGACAGTTAGCCCTTGCCCTCAGAAAGCCTGGTGCCATAAATTACAGAAAAGTATCAACCTGTGGTACTGATCATGTGCCAGCTGCCTGCTAACTATCCCCATGAATGACCAGAGAAACACTTTCTATTAATTGCATTTGGCTTAGGACATTGATCCAGGTACATTAATGTATCTGAAACGATGAGATGTGTATGATTTAACCCTGGACAACTTGACACCCTGACTGGTTATCCATAGACTTGAACTCCTATAACTCCAAAGCTCATTTCACTCTGTCTTGTTGCCTGAATCAGATCTTGCTTTGACTGAGCACAGAATTACAAACATGTACATCAAACTGAAAATTTTTAATAGAATGACTTGTAAGTGACTTACTGGAAGTTTGAAAGTTTTAGACTGAATAGCAACATTCTGAGCTGTAACTCATGAAATTATGTACAAATGAAGTACTTCTGGATTTTGTCCTGGGGAGGTACCATCCCCTTTGCAAATTTGGAAAGCAGTACCCAGAATTCATGCTTTATAGTAACTGTTACTCAGAGGTGAGTTTCCAGTTTGGTTATAATTCTTTTACAGTCAATATATCAAATATATTATAACCCTGGATATGGTAAAACAACCAACTGAGTGTCTGGGGTTTGGACACCATGTTGGGCACCAAGATGAGACTGGCTAGCTGGTGAGTTGTTTTTCTCTGTGAATTAAATAATGTAAGGGAGAAAAGAGTTCCAGGGAACATGAAAGTAAGGTTTATTGACTTTGTAAAAATTTTTTGGTAGAGAAGGGATCCAATATATGGAGACAGTTAACTCTAGAGGGATCCCAGGTTTTTCTTTAAGTACCACTGGCTTCTGGAGACCTCCTTTCTCTATTGGCCCTGAAATATTCATGTACCCCCTTTAGCATAGGTATTTGAGTTTGCCATGAGTCAGTACTCTTCCAGGCATGTTCACAAGCACAGAAAGTGTTGCATACGTAGAGGTCTCTATCTACAGGTGTGGATGTAGAAAGAACTGGTTGGTTGGTTGGGTTAGGGTAGGGCCTAACCATTCTTTATTTGTAGAAAAACCTATATCAGATGAAGGGAAAAGGAAACTGACTGCAGGAGAAGGGGTGGGTGGCTCTCCTCCTTTTTTTCCTTGGGACTCATGGACTCACTGATTATCCAGATGTGTAGATCATTTACTAGACGTGTATTTAAGAAAAAAACTGTGATTCATTCTCAGGAGTATGCTGTTCCTAACTGCCTTGTATTCTGATTTCATCAAACTCAGATAAACAAAGTTCATACAAAGAGATTATGAAGACTATATTTCAACACATATGGAACGGGGAAACCTCCATTTATATGAATGATGAAAGCTATGAAGTAATGATAAAAATGGAGTACAAGGCACTGCAAGAAGTATTTCATTGTCAGGTAGAGCCAGTCACTGTAGTTGTACTAGGTGGTCAAGGAGAAGGAAAAACCACTTTCTTAAGAAAAGCAATGCTGGACTGGGCATCAGGAAACTTATGGCAGAACAGATTTCAGTATGTATTCTTTATCTCTCTCATCACACTTAACAATATCACAGAGTTGAGCTTAGCTGAGCTTATGTTAACTAAGTTGTCTGAGTCTTCAGAGACACTGGACAAAGTCATATCTGATCCAAAGAGAATCTTGTTTATCCTGGAGGGACTTGAATACCTGCAATTTGACTTGGAACTCAGGACAAACTTGTGCAATGACTGGGGGAAGATGCTGCCCACACAAATTGTCTTGAGCAGTTTGCTACAGAAAGTAATGCTCCCAGAATCCTCTCTGCTTCTTGAATTGGGAAACACAAGTGTATCAAAAATCTATCCCTTGCTGCGGTATCCAAGGGACATAGTTGTTGGAGGATTCACTGAAGCATCTAAAAAGCACTATTGTATACATTTCTTCCAAAATACTATGAAAGGCTTACAAGTCTTTAAATATTTACAAACCACAAAAGAATTGATCAGTATATGCAGAAGTCCATTTACATGCTGGATGATCTGTAGTACTTTAAAGTGGAAGCTTAGGAGGGGAGAGGAAATAAAAATTGATGATGTAACAGATGCATCTGTCTACACAAGCTTTATGGTGAGCTCATTCAGATCAGTGTATGCCAACTGTCCACCTAATCAGAACAGAGCACTATTAAAGACCCTGTGTACCTTGGCTGCAGAGGCAATGTGGAAACAGGTATTTGTGTTCAAGTCTGAGGATCTCAGGAGGAATGGGATATCGGAATCTGAGAAAGCAGTGTGGCTGGGAATGAATTTTCTCCAATATCGAGGTGACTGCTTTGTGTTTTACCATCCTCTACTACAGTTGTATTTTGCTGCCCTGTTCTATTTCCTCAGACAAGAGAAAGGCACACCTCACCCTGTCATTAGAAGCCTGCCCCAGCTTCTAAGAGAAGTTTATGCTCATGGCAAAACCCAATGGCTCCTGACAGGGATATTTGTGTTTGGAATTGCCACTGAAAAAGTCACTGCCATACTAAAACCACACTTTGGTTTTATACCATCCAAAGAGGTAAAACAGGAAATTTTCAAATGCTTTAGAAGTTTGAGTCAAGCAGAGTGCAATAAGAAACTGATGAATCCCCAGCATTTGTTTGAGAGCCTACTTGAAAACCAGGAAGAAAGATTTGAAAAACAAGTGATGGATCTATTTGAAGAAATGACTGTTGATATTAGCAATGTTGATGCGTTGACGTTGGCTGCAAACGCTCTGCTGAAATCTCAAAAAATAAAGAAACTTCATCTGCATATACAACACAAAGTTTTTGCAGAAATCGATGACCCAGTAGAGTGTAACTCAGAAAACTCTGAATACAACAAAAGGTAAGTACAACTCTGAAGCTTGTCCTCAGTTCTTCCAGTTTTGCCTTAGTGTCCATGCATGATTTTATATGTGTGTTTGTGTGCATGCTGTACCCATATGAATTTGTGAACAAGTCAGAGGAAGATGTGGGGTGGCTTTCTTTGTTGTCCTCTGCCTTTACTCTTTGAGAGAATCTCTCACCACCCTCAAAGCTCACCATCTTGACTAGGCTAACTGGCCATCAGAATACCAGGATCTACCTGTCTTCCTCTTCTAATGTTGGGGCAACAGCCTCAAGCCACCATGCTCAGCTTTTTATGTTGTCAGTGCTGTGGATCTGAACTTGGGTCCTCACGTTTGCACAGCCTACATTCCTACCCACTGATCCCTCTCTCCCGCATGGCATTTCATAAGTTCTTACACATCTATGCTTGAGTGTTTAGATGGCATAGTCAGGAAGCCTATCTGTTGAGTCTTGGCACTGCTATTTGGAGCAATGTGGCCCTGAAAAGTTGTGTCTTGAGTTCCTCCATTTATTCAAAGAACAATCCTGTGACAAGGCCAGCTGTGAGGTGGAAATGTGAGTAGCTTTGTTGCAGTGTCCAGCTCTTTTCTTTCATCCATAGAGTGTTTAGTGTCCTGGTGCCTACACTGGAGAGGATTCTGGGAACTCGTGTCTGGTTTGAGGCTCTGCTCATACTACATTGCTCTAGTTGACTTGCCTTGCATTGGCTTTAGGCTGCTAGCTCATACTTGATCTTTCAAATGTGTAGTATCTTTGATAGTTTGCTACTCACTCAGGAGTCCCAAATATCTACCCAAATTCACATAGAAATCATGTTTTCTCACTGCAAGAGGATACCCTAGAGAACAGAGTAAGGCTGGGTATCTTCAGCAGTGATATGTAGCTATTAACAATGACTCTCCCCTGTTGTTTAGCTTGAACTGTTTCATGGGCCCTCAGTCAGTGGGATTGGGACCCGTCCCTGGTGCATGAGCCAGCTTTTTGGCGCCCAGTGCCTATGGTGGGGACACTGCACAGCCTTGGTGCAGGGAGGAAAGGACTGGACCTGCCTCAACTGAATGTACCAGGCTCTACTGACTCCTCATAGCAGACCTTGCCTTGGAGGAAGTGGGAATGGGAAGTGGGTTGAGGGGGAAAGATGTGGGGAGAGGGGAATCTGTGGTTGGTATGTAAAATGAATAGAAAATCTCTTAATAATAATAATAATAATAATAATAATAATAATAATAATAATAATAAATGACTCTCCCAAAGACTCAATCTATTTCACCTCATCTCAAGCCATGCTTCTTTATTATAATTTTTATTCAATGTATTCATTTTCAATTTCATACCTATAGGTAATGCATTCTGGTTACTCTCACCTTCTACTCCATTCTGTTCCCCTTCCACCCCATCACACCAACTTCTTCTTTATGAGCTCATTCTCACATTCACGTCTTTTTGTTGTGTCAGCTGTTGAGTTTAACTAGGGCTATTAGTGTGTGTATGGGTTTGGAACTGTGCATTAGACCCTGGTAGACTGACTTGTGGGTACAAAACTGGAGATGACTGCTCCTCCCTGGGGACCCACCAGTAGCCATTATGTTAGCAGGGAGGGGGAGAGCTGTGTGAGGCTCTCCCCAGCTTCTGATTGACTGGTAACAGGCCCAGTCTTGTGCAGGCAGTGGAGGTATCCATAGCTCTAGTGGGATTAAGACCACAATGGCTATACCATGCCCAGAAGATGGCATTTTGTAGCCCACATGGCGCTCTCTCTCTCTCTCTCTCTCTCTCTCTCTCTCTCTCTCTCTCTCTCTCTCATATCTCTGTCTCTTATGTGCTCCTTTTTTTTAAAAGATTTATTTATTTTTATTTAATGCATGTGTTTTGCCTGCATGTATGTCTGTGTACCATGTGTGCCTTGTTGAGGGGGTTGGGAGTGACCTGCCTATCTCAGGAATGTCTTGAATTTAATTTAGGCACCAGAGAATAATTATGTGTTATCTCATTGCAGAAACACAATGAGACACTGGCATATGTTGTGCGAAAATTTCCCAGACTTGCAGGTGTTGGATCTGGACAGCTGTAATTTCAATGAAACTGCCATTAAACTTCTCTGTGCCTCAATGTCTCCATCTTCTAGTTTTCCTGTAACTGCATTTAAGCTCCAAAGCTTGTCGTAAGTTTGATAGGCATCCATCCTTTAAGTAAATAGAAGAAGTTCTGTCCCTTCCTTATTTATTATGCATAAATAAACGCAGAACTAAATCCAAAGTAGAAAAAGCAATAGCCAAGAGCCACATCTCTGATGTTTTTCTATGTCACACACACACACACACACACACACACACACACACACACACACACACACACCTGATTTATAGGGGTTTGTAAATGCTTATACATCGTGTGTGTGTGTGTGTGTATGTGTGTACATGTACACAGCCAACAGGAGTTGATTATGTTCTAGAGACTGCAATGAATGTTAACTAAAAATCTAGTTTTTAAGGTTATTTTGATTGTGTCTATGTATGTGTGCATCTGAACTGGGTCCTCTGGAGTCAGAGTTATAATAAATTATGAGCTGCCTGACATGGGTAACTAGAATGCCCAAACAACCATGGTATGTGAGGCAAAGTGTGGAAGAGGATGTCTAGAAGTTGCTTTGTCATGTACCCCCACATCCTGGTATAATTCGCCATTTGGCTTTATTTCACAGGTGTTCCTTCATGACTAACTTTGGAGATGGTGCATTATTTCACATATTTCTTCAACTACCTCAACTGAAATCCGTGAACCTGTATGGCACCAGTCTCTCCAATGACATGATTGAGACTATGTGCTCTGTGATGAAATGCACAACATGCAAAGTGGAGGAGCTACTGTAAGTCAGTTCATTGTCTACACTCAGTAGTTTCTTTAAAATTATTTTTAAAATCACTTTTAAGGCTTATCTTGGGAAGTTCTCACTTGCATTAGCATGTGTTACAAAAAATTAGTGTCATTATTATAGTTTCCTTTTCTCTTTGTTAAAACTGTGTGTGTGTGTGTGTGTGTGTGTGTGTGTGTGTGTGTGTGTGTGTGTGTGTGTGTGTAGGTACCTTTGGAAGCCAGAGAGGGCTGTGAGCTACCTGATGTGGGTTCCTGAATTTGAACTCCAGTCCTCTGTTGATGCAGCAAGTGCTCTTACCTGCTGATCCTCTCTCTCTAGCTCCCCCATGATGCCATTTTGCCCATGTTTATAATGTACTTCGATCACACTCACTTGTGTGCTATTGGTTCCCACTCCCTTCTGAAAATTTTCCCCTTGCATTTGATGACTTCCTTTGTTTTCTAATGGCTTGAATACCAACATAATAGCATGTCTGGATTGTATTACACTTATTTACTTAGTGTGGGAGACAGGGAACCTGTGGAAATCAGAGGTCAACATGCAGAGGCACTTGTAAAAACTGCCAGTAGAGAAACAATCCATAAGGAAAACTTCCACATGGCCTTTGACAGGAGGCTAATAAAAAATAGGAGGCAGCCATGAAACTGCAGGGTGATAAGGAAACGGCATGAGAATGAGTTGAAGTCGACAGGATACTGATGCTCTCAAGCTACATGATAGCTCAGAGTGAGTTTATCACCATTGGTGCTGTGGTATGGTGTCTTGTACTGAGAAACATGCATTGCAGTCTTTTCCTCTGGCTGTGTACAGGAATTGCAAACTTTGTCATTCCGTGAGAGCTTAGTGATGATGGCAGAATCACTTCTTCTGATATTTGGACTGTTGCCTTGATTCCTGACACAAAGCGTCCCACCTCTTGGCGTTCTCCAGGTGATAGGATCAGCTTGTATTGTCATGAATGGTCTTTGGTGGGCTGCTGCATAGTGACCAGTCCCCAGAAGAACCAAGCTGGAACCATGTTCTGTAACTGTCATTCTCGTCCCCCATCCTCAGTGAGAATGTTAGTTTGCAGTTAGCCTATCATGTTTACATGATAAAGACTCCATTTTAAAAAATCCCAAAAAGTTTGGAACATTTTCATCCTGCTTTGCATTAACTGTCACCTTGACTTAACAACATCTTGATTCAGTGATTTCTTTATCAGATTGGGCATGTCTGTGAGGGATTATCGTGATGGTTAATTAATATAAGAGGGCCCAGTCTGCTATGAAGAGGCATGGATCCCTGGGTGGATGGTTCTGGTCTTTATAGGAAGTCTAGTTAACTAAGCAAGAACCAGCAAGTAGCTCATTCATGATTCTTGCATCCAGGTTCCTGCTCTGACTTCCTCAATGATGGACTGTGAGCTGGAAGTGTAAACCAAACCATTTCCTCTCTAAATAGCTTTGGTCAGGGTGTTTTATCACAGTGATGGGATGATACTAGAACCAGGGTTCTTCTAGTTTGGCAAATATATCCATCTGGAGCACTCTACATCCATAAGGCAATGTTTGCGTACTTGGGATCCTTCCAGATCTTACTCCATGTGATCTGTTTCTATTATCCTCCATCATATCTTTTGAATATACTAAACTAATAAGGGAGATAACAAAACCCATAAGCTTTATGATCTCCTCTGTAAGTTAAACACAAGGAGCAGGTTTTAATAATGTCAGAACCACAGGTCTAACACAATGGGCTTTTCAACTGATAATTGAAATCTGGAGGGGAGGATCACTGTAAAAGACTCAAGAAGTTGTGTGTGTGTGTTACAGTGATATTGGTAATCAGACATACTGGGTTACAGACCATATTTTAGTGATGGGTTCTATCTCTGCATTAAAGGGCAGGGTCTCATTCCAATAATACCCTGTCTCTCTAGTGGTTCTTGTGGCAACCCATAACCTCACCAAGCATTTCCAAATGGATCCCAGAGGGTAAAAGTCACCGATAGATGAAAACCACTGGCTTGGGTTTATTCCCAATCAGTAGAACTCTATAATTCACAATGATAGTCACAGAATTATACTTACTAAATAAGTCTATGATGTAGGTGTGGACGGATATGTACAGTATTAGAATCTGGGTCATTTGTTTGAACAATAGGTAGGCTTACACAGATCACCTGAAGATGTTATTCCTAACCTGTAACATGCATCTCACACGTAGGTTGGGGAAATGTGACATCTCAAGTGAGGCTTGTAGCATGATTGCTAGTTCCCTAATCTACCGCAAGGTGAAACATCTCTCGTTGGTTGAAAATCCCTTGAAGAACAAAGGAGTGATGTTACTGTGTGAAATCCTGAAGAATCCAAGCTGTGTTCTGGAGACACTGATGTGAGTTGGTCTGGGAGAGCATGCCCTGGAAATATTGCAGAACCGTGCACATGGGTACAGCCATCATAAAAGTGGTCAAATACCCACTAAGGAATGCATGAGAACAAGGGATGTGTCACTACACTCAGTCACTTGTATATGCCTCAGTTGCCAAATAAGTAAGTAGAGCTAATGGAAACAGAAATACCATGAGACCAACTTTAGACAAGGCAATACTAGCCATGAAATTCCTTATATATAATTTTTAGCTTAATGAATATGATTATTATGGGGGAAGTGATGCCCCTGGAAAGAGATTGGATACCAGGCAAGAGGAGAATATAAATAAGAAAAAAATCCTTTCCAAGGCAGAACTTCCTCCATGTTACCTAAGTCACTGTAAACTGTCTTCTGCCCTGAGGTTGAGGTTGGTTGCTCATGGTAGCAAACTGCCGGACTATTGTCCCAGGGAAGCCATACCAGATAACTTATTGTTCCATCAATCAAAGGCCTTAAGAAGGGAAATGCACTCAAAAACCACTGGGTTCATAGAAGAGAAAGAGTATATAGATGCAAAATTAGTTGTGTCCTCTGTGATCATGTATTCATGCAGTAGTATGTACACATGCAGCTTACAGACATGAACATGCATATAAAATGCAAGATCATTGAATATTGACTATTATGGAGACATCTAATTATAAAAGAAAATTAGTGCAGATTAAGTATCTCTTACATGAACTGCTTATGACTAGACCAGAAATATTCCATATTCCATTTAAATTTCTTTTGGAATATTTGCATATCATGAGTCTTGGTAAGAGTCCCTGAGTCCAAACATGAAATTTATTTGCATGGTGTATACACTATGTGCACATGCCTTGGAGATAGTCTTATATAATACCTTCAGTGCCATTGTGTTTTGATCCGGGCTGGATATATGACAGCACTTGTGGAACTTTCTCACTGTATACCACGTGTGTGCATGAGCAGCAGAAGCCAGAAGAGGTCAATAACCCCTGGAACTATGGTTACAGGAGACTTGTGAGTAACATGTAGGTGTTATGTGGGTGCTTAGAACTGAACCTGTGTCCTCTGCAAGATCAGCAAGTGATCTTAAATGCTACACCATGTCTCCAGTCCTGATGTGAAACTTGTAAAAGAAAAGGAGAAATATGCACTATAAAAAGTTGAAAGATATTTTAGGAGAGGTAGAAAAAAATAACATTAGAAAACAAAATTATTTGGTTATTTAATTACTAGTTATTACAGAGTAGCTTGAATTAAATTACACATGGTAACTAGTAATTATAAATAGCTGCATTAAATATGAGTTATTTCTAAAACACTGGTCTTTAACCCACACAAATAACTGGGTGAAGAAAATATCTAAAAGAAAACTGCAGAAGTGGAGACAGAAGGACCGCTGGGGCTCACTGGACAACCAGGCATGTCTAATAAATAAGTTCCAGGAAGTCAGAGACCCTGTCTCAAAGCGGGGGGGTGCTCCAGAGTGTGACAACTGAGCTTGCCCTCTGACCTCTACATCCACGTACACCTGCACAGAGACATATACACACACATGGACAACAAAAAGAAATTAAAAACGTATTGGAAGATATTTCATGAGGGCAGGATTCTGCAACATGGTGAATTTCTGATATTGGTAGAAGAATTAGTTGATTGTTTTGCAAGTAAGTTGACAAATAAGTCAAATTTGGAAACATGTATGGTGATCTACAACCTCAGGTTTTCAAAACTTTTGTTTGAAACTGTTTCCATCATGTGTGTATACTCACACACATATGGAGGACAGAAGACAACTTGTGGGGGTTGGTTATTTCCTTCCATCATGTGGGACTGAACTAGGGTCCTCAGGCTCAGTGACAAGGGCCTTTACCTACATGTGGAACCATCTCACCATCCCATCTCAAAAATGTTTTCACGCAAAGTGGAAGTTCAGTATAGGGAGAACATGACAGTCTTTGCAGAGGCATGTGATGTTGTGACAATGAGTGAGCTGCTGGTGTGTGACCCTCTCTGCAGGTTGTCACGCTGCTGTCTCGGCTTCATTGCCTGTGGCCATCTCTCTGAAGCCCTGTTGTGCAACAAATATCTCTCTCTTCTTGACCTGGGGTCAAATGTCCTGGAAGATACTGGATTGAACATTCTGTGTGAAGCTTTGAAGGACCCAACGTGCCCCCTTCAGGAGTTATGGTAGGGCTGTGTTCTCATCCATTGCAGGGAATGTGGTTTGGGATGTTGGTGTTCAGAAGGAAGTGGGAGGGTAGAATTGTCTGAATGTCAGTGTTCCCTCAGAGTCTGTGATGAAGCCTGTGATGACTATCTTAAGACATGGAGCCCTTGGAGGTTGGGTCATGAAGGTGAGTTCCTATGAGTGGAATTAATGTCATGATAGAAGCCCCAGAAACTGCTTCATCCATTCCATCACATGGAGATACAGACTCCAACAGGGCTGGAGAGATGACAAGGTAGTTGAGAGCACTGACTGCTCTTCCAGAGAGCCACGGTTCAATTCCCAGCACCCACATGGCAGCTCACAACTATCTGTGACTCCAGTTCCAGGGGATGCAACACCCTCACACAGACATGAATGCAGACAAAACACCAGTGCACATAAAATAAAAAATTTTAAAAACATTAAGCATAATCCTCATCCGACAGAATTGAGATGATGGATATGTATGCATAAAGGCACAAAGGTACTGTGTGTGCAAATGTCACAGTTTTTAAGTCTTTATACTGTTGGCATGTTTGTTGTGGCTGTCCTGTGATTTGAAGAGGGCTGTGGCACTATGTCTACATCTATGAGGTGCCAAGAGCACCCTCTGACCTAGTGGGGCAAACCAAACTATCTCTACATGCAATGTGCATCCCCTGGAGGGTAAATTCATCCCTGCTTGAGAACCATTAACACACACACATAGACCTGCATAAATCCATATGTAGATATAACTCCATCTGTTGTGAATCTATGCATGTGTGTTTATGTATGTGTGTTGTTTACCTATCATATATCCACCCACCTATTATCTGTCAACTGTGAACTTAACATCTCTCCCTTTCTCCCATTTAAAGTTTTTTTTGTCTTTACTTACATATCATCCTTCTCTTCTTTTCATCATCTGCATATCGTCTGTCCATTATCAATCTATATATCATCTACTAATTATGATACATTTGTTTTACATCTAACATATCTGCCTAATATCTATATTAACATCTACACATTCTTCATCTCCATTCTCCATTACTCGCCTATCTTACACCCATTATCTTCCTTCTCTCCCCTCTTTCTTAACCTCTTTCTTAACCATTGTTGAAAGTGCCATGGGGACCATGAGCTTGAGGCTTAGGGAGGGTTTGAGGACATGTTTGTTATATTAGATACTGGCAGATGTTCACCACTTGATGACATTAGCACAGAAACTTGAAATCAGCGATAAGGTAGCCCCAATGATTTTCAGAGTATCTCTATTTTAACCAGGGGGAATGAGAATAGGAACACCAGATGAAGAGATCAAGGCAGAAGAATTGCAGTGAGCCAGCATGAAGCAGGATACCCCAGGCATCATCATTTCTAGTTCAAATAAATGGAAATACGCCAAGCTGTTAACATGGGGTCTCATTGATGAGGGATGTAGCCCAGTTGGTAGAACACTTGCTTAGCATACACAGAGTTGAGTTTGATTCTCCAGCACAGCTTTTAAAAAACATGTGTGATAACTACATACCTTACTTACTTAGCACTGGGAGGTAGAGGTAGGAGGGTCAGAAGTTCAAGGTCGTCCTCAGCTATGTAATGAGTCTGAAGCTAGACTGGGTACATGAGACCCTGTCTCAAAAGGAAAATGTCAATGAATGGCTACAGAGAGGGAGAATGGGTCTCCTCCAGGGACAAGCTCTACTGGGCTATCCTATCCCCTGGACACATGTACACACAAGCAAAGCTAAATGAACTTAGGTTAAATATGCATGTGCATGTATTCACGCATGAATACATATGTGTATACATGTAACAATAAAAAGATTATTAATTTGGGGGGACCACGAGGAATTGGAGGTAGGGGTGGAGGGTGTGGATGCAGTGCTCATATGAAGTTCTAAAAATTAGAATTAATAAACCAAAACAAAAGGATTGGGCCTTGTAAGTCAATATGTTTGCATGTGTGCTTTCCCAGGTTATCTGGTTGCTCTCTCACTTCAGACTGCTGTGGAGATATCTCTGCTGTCCTTACTAGCAATAAAAAGCTAAAGACCCTGAAACTGGGCAAGAATAACATAGAAGACACAGGCATCAAGCAGTTATGTGAAGCTCTGAGGAATCCTAATTGTAAATTGCAGTGTCTTGGGTGAGTCTCTACTAACTGTCATGGTGGGAAGGGCCCCCAGCTCAATGAGGGACAGCTAGAGGGTAAATAGGTGTGGTGGTTTGTGAGAAAATGCCCCCAAAGGGAGTGGCACGATTAGGAGGTGTGGCCTTCTTGGAGGAAGTGTGTCACTGTAGAGGCGGGCTTTGATGTCTCATATCTGCTCAAGCCACACACAGTGAGTCAGACCACTTCCTGTTGCCTGTGAGTCAGGATGTTAGAGCCTTCAGCTCCTTCTCCAGCCCTGTGTCTGCCTGCATGTCACCATGTCCCACCACGATAATAGTCTGAATCTCTGAACTGAAAGAGAGCCATCACAATGAAATGTTTTCCTTTATAAGAGTTGCTGTGGTCATGGTGTCTCTTCACAGCAATAGAAAAACCATACTAAGACAATAGGATTAAGAAGAATTCCACCTAGTATAGTCTCAAGTTTTGAGAAAAATGTGAATACACGGGCCTTGTAAAGACAACCGTTGCTGTGAGTTTGAGGAACTTCCCTGTCATGTTTTCCCCCACCACAGTATCTGGTTCTAGTCTTCCTGGGTCTTCTTCTGGGCCCTCAGGTTCCCTGAGTCTTGGGGTAAAGGCTGGTGTAAATGTTCCATGTAAGGCTGAGTACTCTCAGAATGTTTACCAGCTGTGAGTCTCTGTATTAACCAGTCCATTGCCAAAAGAAGCCTCTCTGTTGGGGTTTGATAGCTGAACTAACATATAGGAATAATGCTGAGCATTTAGTTCAATGGTTCTCAACATGTGGGTCATGACCCCTTAGGGAGTGACCATGACCCTTTCACTGGGGTCACCTAAGACCATCAGAAAACACAAATATTTGCATCATTATTCATAACAGTAACAAAATTAGTTATGGAAGTAGAAATGAAAATAATTTAGCAGAGGCAGGGGTCACAATAACATGAGGAACTGTATTAAAGGGTCACAGCATTAGCAAGGTTGAGAACCACTGATTTAGAAGGTAGTTTTATGTTATGTTCTCTTAGCAAAGCAATAGTAATGGGTTTTCCCTTAGGGCCTATGGCATGCCCAGCCACAGGTTCTTCACCAGTTTACCTGGCATGAGTCATCCAAGTCACAGTTCCAGGTTGGATGGCAGAGGCATTCAAGAAGCCCCTGCCTGGGGCTTCTGATATGAGGAGAGTCTGTTTTCTTCAGAGATGTAGCCATGGTTGCCTGTGCTCCAGTGTGTATTCCTAAACCCAAGCACATATGGCAATGCTGATTGAGCTTGGTGCAGGGGATTCCCACCTTCCTAATGCTACAGCCCTTTCATACAGTTCCTCATCCTGAGGTGACCCCCAACCATAACATTATTTCCATTGCTACTTCATTTGCTGCTGTTGCAAATTACAGTGTAAATATTTGATGTGCAGGATATCTAATATGTGACCCCTGTGAAAAGGTCATTTGACCCCAAATGGGTTAAAACCCATAGGTTGAGAACCAATGACCTAATGGGCTTTAAAAGGGTATCAAGTGGGAGCTGTGTAGAATACGGAGGTCTGGGAGAAGTTGGAAGTATGCATAGTAGACAGATGTAATTGGAACACATTTTATACATGTATGGAATTCTCAAATAATAAAAAAATGCTATCCTGTGAAACCTGGATTTGCTTAGTGCTTTTACTTACTGTGGACATTTGGGGCTGGTTAGGAGTTTGCTCAGAAACCTGGAACTGGCACCAAATACCACATTCTTTTTCTGGTATTTTTCCTGTCACAGGTTAGACATGAATGATTTCAAAACTGACTGTTGTGCAGACCTTGCCTCAGCTCTCACCACATGTAAAACACTGACTAGCCTGAACCTCGACTGGATAACCTTCGACCACGATGGGCTGGAACTGCTGTGTGAGGCTTTGAATCACAAAGACTGTAACTTGAAGTTGCTAGGGTGAGTACTCAGAGTTGGGAATGACTTCAGAGCAAGCTCTTTAGCAGTGGTTTGCTCAAGCTCAGCCCTGTTGAGACTGGGCTAGGATGTTCTGTTGTTCAGGACCACTTTTGTACTCTAGGACATTGAGAACCATCCTTGATTTCTATCCATTCATGAGTACTTCCCTCTGGTGGTGATTACTCCAAATATCATCAGACATCTTTTAAAAACTTGGCTTATTTTTAAATTATCATTCAACTCTAAAGAATAATGAAATCACAATATTTGTAAAAAATAGTGGACTTAGAAGTATACCAAATAGGATTACCTAATCTCAGAAAGGAAAAAGTCCACACGTTCTCTCTCATATATGGATCCTAGTCTATGTGTACACACAAACACATTCACACACACACACACACACACACACACACACACACTTACACACACAAAAAAAAGTTATATGTGGGTATTGTATAACATTTGAAAAAAACAAGAAATGGTAATAAAAAAGACAAAATATTTATAAGTATGAGTTCATATATATAATGTACTTTGTATAAGTCATATAAATGGTCTCTCAGGGTATAACACATTTTCAATGCCAAATTAATCTTTAAAACATTTTTATGAGTGTTTTCTTTGCATGTAAGTCTATGCACCACATGCATGCTCAGGGCCTAAAAAGGCCAGAAGAGGGCATCAGATGCCTTGGGATGGAGTTACAGATAGTTGTGAGCCACCATGTGAGTGTTGGGAGTTGAACCCTAGTCACATCTAGAAGAGCATTCAGTGCTCTTAACCACTGAGCCATCTCTCCAGGCCGTAAGTTAATTTTAACAATTTTTTATTTATTTGAAATCTTAATGCATATATGCAATGTGTTATGATCATATTCCACCCCCCACTAACAACCTCCAAACCTCCCAGGACCTTCCAATCCTAACTAATAACCCTCTGACTCCAAGTCCTGTTGACCATGTGCTTATGGACATGGAGTCATCTACTTGGGCATGGGCAACCTACCAACAGCCAGATCTTAAGAGTCATTCTCACTCAGCTGTCATCACTGCCAATAGCTCCTCTGCTGGGGAGGGGCTCAGAGTCCCTCCCCTATCCATGATGGAATTTTGAATGCAGGTCTTGTACTGGCAACCTCAGCATCACCTGTGAGTGGATGCATAAAACGGTCACGTCATGTCTAAAAGATGGCATTTCATAGTGCTTCTTCCCACCCTCAGCTCTTAAGGTCTATCTGCCCCTTCTTTCATGATCATCCATGAGCCTTGGATGGGAAGGTTGATAAATGACCCATCTATGGCTCAGCATTCATAGCCACTTGCTCTCAGCACTTTCAACCAGTTGTGAGTCTGCATTAACCACCACCCACAGCCCAGAAAAAAAGAAAAAAAAGGCTTCTTTGATCAAGGCTGTGAGAAGTACAGGTCTATGGGTATAAATGTAAACATTTAAATGGCAATTTCACCACATGCCCATTTAAGGGAACCACAGTAGCTTTCCCTCTAGGGTCTGTGGTCTCTTTGGCCATGGGATTTTGACAATGTTTACAGTCACACACATTAAATCTTCCCTGTGTAACAAGCATCATCCAATTAAAAAGTGATAACTACCATGCCTGTGTTATACCACTGGGCACAACTTGGTTGGGCATTTTCAGGTCTTCTGGAGACACAATCACCAAGCTGAGGTGATTACAAACACTGCCTCACACACACATTACCCATAAATGTTCACCCCCAGTCTAGAGTCAGAAAGGGTTCTGAAATTGCTGTATGGAATTATAAATCAAGGTTATGTTTCTTAATATTTCATTTACATTGAGAACTTATTTCAGGTTGATTATATGAGTGCCTGTGAAGATGTTTTGAGGAACATTCTGTGAGAAAAATGGCTCACGCCTCTGCTCTGTTGACTTGGGTCCTACATCAGGGTTATAAAGAGTAACATGCAGGCAAGGATGAGATCTTGAGAAGGGCTGGGGTGTGGACACAGGGGTAAATCGTGGTGAGAAGGCTGTGGTTGAGGCAGTATTGACTGAAGGAGAGGTTGGAGAGGCAGGGGCTGAAATGGGCAGCAGATATAAAAGAGCCTGGCAGATCTCTGTATTAACACTTTATAGTTAAAGGTGACATGACTTATAGTTATGGACATCAGACAAGAAAAAAGCAGGCAGAGAAGGTGGAGAAAATTGAGGCAGCCAGCTGTACTCTATCAGAGAGACCTATGTTCTGATCTTAATTTGTGAAATTCAAGGGGAACTAATGCTCAAAAATCTAGAGATTTTTCAAAAAAAATTAACCATCTTGAGTGCTGACTTCTTAAGACATTATTTTTTAAAGGGAGGGTGGTCCCTTACTTCCAAGGTTCAGGGAACATTGAGGAAGAGGAAGAAGGGGTAGAAACATCATAAGAGTTTGGCAGGACTGCGGCACACCAGCCTCTTCTAGACTTGACAAGACAGGTACACTCATGAACGGACAGGAGCGGCAGCTGTCTGCACAAGACCTGCACAAGCTCAAGCCAGTCAACACTCCAGCACAGACAGAGGAGGGGCTCATGACTCCCACTCCTAGCTGAGGAGCTAGGGACATTTGTGGCTTCAAGGGGCAGGAGGGGCAGTTTTCTTCAGGGATGTGGGCCCCACACACTTGAGGGGATCACAACTTAGACTCAGTGAGCTATTGGAGAAGAAAAGGACATGAAGTTTGGAAAGGAATGGGGAGGGGTCACAGAGGAGAATGGGGAAAGGATATGATCAAAATACATTGTATACATATTAAATCATCAAAGAATAAACAAATAGATTTTTTAATATAAGTAAAGATAATAGGTGTTCGGTAATTTTTATTTTTTAGGTAATCTTAGTGATAATGGCATGGGTGAAACAGGCAGTGAGAACAGATGAGCATCAGATATGTTCATGGTTAAGCTAAGATTTAGGATAAACTTTAAGTGTCTCATAGAATGAGTAGGGACACCAAAGGGAGAGGCTTAAGATGGATGATTATGAGATTGGTGACAATGACATTATACTAGGATTCACAAGTTTGAGAAAAGCCAACACTATATTGAGTTATAATACATGAATAAGGAATAATAATCATCGTGGTTAAGCATTTAAACAATGAATGGCTGAAAACAGTCATTTTTACTTCAATGTTTTTTAATTTCAATCTTAACATCTTGATAGATTTAAAAAAAAAAAACCTCTGACCTTCCCATGTGCACTGTAGCATGTGCCCATATAAACATATACAAATAGGTAAATGTAATAAAAATAAACAGCACTTTCTTTTTCACTCCAGACTGGACAAATCTGCATTGACTGAGGAGTCACAGATACTACTGCAAGCTGTGGAAATGAAGAAAAAACTGGATATCTTACATTGTCCCTGGGTCAAAGAGGAAAGCAAGATGAGGGGTGTTCGTCTGGTATGGAACAGCAAGAACTGATTTTGAAACAACGGCTTTTCCTTTGTCATATTTCTCCTGTGTACCTTGTCCCAAGTTGCACACCTGGTACTGGTAGCTGAATCTAGGGTTGTTCTTTCACAGTGTCCTGCCCCCATCCATCTTTATACTTCCCCTCACCACTTTGCAATATTTAGATAACAAATTCATTCAATAAACTCTAAGCATGTTTGACAACATGAATGAGTCCTTAGTGAGTGTCTTAGTGTTGGGGTTTGAACGTGAAGAGATTCTGATTCTCTCTGGTTGGGAGCTGTGTTGGTGACATGTCTACACTGGAGTCATTCTCAGTGCAGTGAACAGCCACCTGAACTGTAGTTCATGCCATAAACCTAAATGACACCAACATCACAATGCAGAAAATGGGAAGCATGAAGATCATATCTGGAATCCTCAAAGTTAAAATCAGGAATACATACTTTTGGAAAAGTGATCTCAAATATGTTTTTCAAAGTTCCAGGAATCACGGCTAAGGTTCACCCTTTATTCCTTCAAAGAGGGGCTGGAAAGATAGCAGAGTGGTTAAAAGTGCTCCCCGCTCCTCAGAGGGCCAGAGTTCAAACCCCAGGACATACATTGTATGACTCAAAACTGCCTATAACTCCAGCACTAAGGTATCTGATGTGTTTTCCAGGCTTCCACAGAGACCTACATGCAAGCACACACAGATTCACATATATACACACAAATAATAAACCCCCAAAACTTAATATTTTACATGTTGACTGTTAGTCACTACTATGTTGGCTGTAAATTACAATAAAGAAGTCAGTCCTATTTAAACAATATTTTAAATTTTAATCATCTAAACCAGTCGTTCTCAACTTGTGGGTCACAACTTCAGAGGCGATTGCATATCATATATCCTGCTTATCACAGATATTTACATTATGATTCATAACAGTAGTGAAATTACAGCTATGAAGTAGCAATGAAATAATTTTACTGTTGGGGGGGGGTCCCCACAACATGAACTGTATTTAAATAAAACAGGCATTTGGAAAGTTGAGAACTTCTGAATAGTTAAATTATTTTTCTTTTAATGAAATATTTATTATATGGATATGTGTGTGCCAGGTATGTGTTTGTGTACCATGTGTGCACAGAAGCCCTTGGAAGTCAAGAGGCCATCAGATTGCTGGAACTGTAGTTACATGTGATTATGAGCTGCCATGTGGGCGGTAGGAATGGACCAGGGTCTTCTGCAAGAGCAATGAGCACTCTTCATTTCTGAGCCATCTCTCAAGTCTGTAAATTTTTTCAAAACCTAGAAAAAATATTACCAATTCAGTTGAACTTTCCTAATAGAAATAATTGGCTTTTCCCACTCTAGTAATTCAGCTTTAATTTGACTTTGGTACACTTAATGAAGTATAAATTTTTTTCCTTACCATAATGGGATTCCTAGTCTTTAATTTTCCTTTAAATTATTTGTGTGTGTGCACATGAGGGCCACCTGTGAGGCCACCAGAGGGCACTAGATCCCCTGGATCTGGATTTAAAGGCAGCTGTGAGGATCTGGTGTGGCAAGCTCCCATCTTCTGCAAGAGCCATGGTGCTCTCAACTGCTGAGCTGCTTCGGTAGCCCGACCTGTTTTGAGTTCTGACTAGAAAAGTGTTGACCCTTTGTTCCTTATAACTATAGATTTAAAGCTCAGACAAGCATATACCTCTCTCCACTGACCCCGTTTAATACCAATAAATTCATCACCACAGTTGTTTGAAAGTGATAATAAGATGATGTATTATTATACCTTGCTTGCAATTCAGTTTTGGAAACCAGGTTCAGATATGTCTGCTCTGGAGTCTATCAGTTTTTGTTGTTGTTGTTTTTTATCATTTTGCTCTGAGTTTTGTGATATGAACCACCTGGAAATTCAAAAGGATAGTATTCCAATCTTCATTCCATTCCTGTGATAAAACACTGACCAAAAGCAACATGGGTAGGGAAGGGTTTATTTGGCTTACAGGCCCATCATCATGGGAAACTGAGGCAGAAACTGAAATAGAGATGGAGGGAATGATGCTTACTGGCTTGCTCCCTGTGGCTTGCTCAGATTGCCAGATTGCTTTTTTTCATACGGCCCAGAGCTACTTCCCCAAGGATGGCCTGCCTTGAGTGAGCTGGGCCAATCTGATGGAGAAAATGCCTGGTCCCAGATGACTAACTTGCATCCAGATGACAAAATAAATAAATAAAGTATGAGTAGCTAAAATTCAGAGTTCTTAAAAGGTTTACAGTCTTCCAACCAGACACCCAGGCATTGGTGGTACACATCTTTAATCCTAGCACTCAGGAGGCAGAAGCAGGCAGATCTCTGAGTTCAAGGCCAGCCTGTCTACAGAGCTAGTTCTAGCACAGCCAGGGCTACACTCAGAAACCATGTCTGGGATGGGGGTGTGCAGAGTTGGGGGAATCGATCAACAGCATTTCGACCAGGGAAAGAGACCAGGATCCAGCCTCGACATCTTCACCTGACAGACTGTGTCAAAGGCTTCGCTCTGGACCACAGTGAAGAGATTCTTCCAATCACCACAGATGCCTGTCAATCAAACACAGAAGTAAAAGGACCAGGAAAATGAGTCCAAATCCCACTTACACAGCCAAGCCTGTCACACACCCACCTTGTCTATCCAGTTAATATTTTCTCTCAAGACCAAAGTGAGTCTTCCTACAATTTTCTACTTCATACCAAACGTTAATTTGTCAAAACTATGTTAGCAGAAAGGGACAGAGCTTGTGATTTGAGGTGGATGACCATGAGCGCCCAAAATGTGAGATGGAAAATCCTACTCTTTTGGTAGCAGCAGTAGCAGTAGCGGTAGTAAGAAATTTTCTATTTATTTTACATACCAACCACAGATCCCCCTCTCCTCCCTCCTTCTACACACCCCCCCCCGTGTGGAAAAAAAGGCAACCATGTGATAGAGCAATTAGTTTAAAAAAATTGGCATTGAAAGTTCATGTCCTTCAACTATTTTTACAACGAAGTTTGTATTATAGTCAAGGGAATATGGTTAAGTTACACAATGCTATGATCAGAAAAATCTCCACTAGGGAAAGGGATGTCTTCTACATCATCTCTCTCTCTCTCTCTCTCTCTCTCTCTCTCTCTCTCTCTCTCTCTCTCTGTCTGTCTCTCTCTGTCTCTCTCTCTGTCTCTCTCTCTGTCTCTCTCTCTGTCTCTGTGTGTGTGTGTGTGTGTGTATTTTAGTCCATTTCCACTGAAATACATAAATAGTCCAGTGCCACAAACATCTCCCAATACTACTACTTTTTTAGTCATCTATGAACCATCAAGTCCCACCACCCTAGATCCTTGAACATCAGCAACATATTCTCTGCCTATACAATTATTTTCTATTTTACAAATGTTACATAAATATATTGTGTGTACATTTATGTTGTTGACTTTGTCACTCAGCATAAGGCCACTGGAATCCATCCAAGTTGCTGCATGTGTGAATAGACTCTATTACTGATGAATGGCATTGTATCTGTCATGTAGACACATGGATGTGTGCATGGGTTATCTGTTGTAAACCCTCTGAATTGGACAGTCCTGTTCCTGTGACTACACCTCTGGTTTCTTACAGACTTGGACCATGTCACTGGGGATGACTGGTCTAAGTGTATAGACAGGACTTGTCCATTGCACAGGCAGAGACAGGAGGGCACAGCCACCTCTCACTCCTTCTCTGCTTACCCGTGGTTCTAAGGATTCTCAGGAATGGATTTGTGAGCAGCCACTCTTCTGGAAGAATATGATGGAATATGACACTAACTTCCAAGCACGTCTGTTTCCATGCCTCATGCTTCATGCACACATCAGAAACCTACCATTTCTACAATACAACCTGGACACTCTATCTTGTCTCACCCTTTCTCAGCAATGGTATATTGGAGACGGTGCCATCTTTGGAATTTCTTAGCATTATACTGTTGGATATCCTATTCTCTTTCATGACTGAAAAGGACAAATTTTGGACAGCAGAATCAAGCTGTTCTGGAGTCAGATGTTTGCCCAGAAATTGACACACTTTTTGCATGCTGCCTCTGAGGTCCTGTGGGTGGAAAGAGTGATCAGGAGAGAGTGGATATAAGCACTGATGGTGACATAGCCCTGGACTTCTCAAGAAGGGGAATGTTTCCTTATTGTGTGACCTAAACTTTAGTTTCCAACATCCTACATCATATATATTTATATATAATCTATTATATATGAATATTTATATATAACATATATTAATATACACAAATAGATAATATAGTATGCATAGTAATATACAAATATATATCCTATATAAAATACAAATACATCTTATATAATATATTTATATAGTAATATACACAATGTGTCATATGTAATATATTTATATAGTTATATTTTTACATTATGTTTATAAATTATATATAATGTATATACTGTATAATAACACATATAGTATGAAATAAAAATATAAATTTATAATAAATACATGATATGTATAAATTTATAATGTATAATATAAAACAATGATATCATAAAATTTGCAGGCAAATGGATGGATCTAGAAAATATCATCTTGAGTGAGGTAACCCAGACTCAGAAGGACAAACATAGTATGTACTCATAACTGGATACTAAATGGGAGAGAAGGGATGGCCAGACTACAACCCACAACTCCAGAGAGGCTACCTAACAGAGAAAGACCCCAGGAGGGACACATGGTTGAGCCTGTGAAGGAGAAGTGGATGAGATCTGCATGAGTGGACTGGGGGAAGGGTGGCAGAGGGTGAGGAGTGGGGGATGAAAACATAGGGAAATGGGAGGGTCAAGCTGGAACAGGGGCAGAGTGGGAGGGCAGAGAGGGAGATATCATGGTAAATGAGGACATCTTGGGAATAGGAAGAAGCAGGGTGCTGTAGAGGCTTTCAGGGATCCACAAGGTTGACCCCACATTGGTCTGCTGGCAGTAGTCCAGATATTGCCTGGCCGGTCAACTCTGGTGATCTAGCAATAACCTAGCTGTCATCATAGAGCCTTTGTCTAGTGACAGATGGAGGCACATACAGAGATCCACGGCCAGGCACCAGGCTGAGCTCCGGGAATCCAATTGATGAGAGAGAACAGAGATCATGATGGGAAAATGTGCAGAGATGACCGGCCACGCTAGTGGAAGCCCATGAACTATGGACTGGTGGCTGTGCAGACCACATGGGACTGGACTAGGCCCTCTGGATATGGAAGAGGGTTGTTTGGCTCAAACTGTTTGGGGGGGGGGGCACCCAGGCAGGGGGATTGGGATCCATCTCTGGTCTATGGGCAGGCTTCTGGAATCCAGTGCCTGTGGTGTGTGACACCTTGCACAGCCTTGGTGCCGCAGGAAGGGGCTTGGACCTGCCTAGGTTCAGTGTGCTGGGCTCTGTTGACTCCCCACGGGAGACCTCGATTTGGAGGATGTGGGGATGCGAGAAGGCTTGGGAAAGATGGCTGGGGGTGGGAGGGAGGAGGAGAAGGGTCCTGTGGATAGCATGTGGAGTGAGTAGAAAATTTCTTAATAAAGAAAAATGAAAAAGAAACTGAATAAAAACTAGAGGGCCTATAGTTCATAAAAACATTTTGGCATCTTGTAAAAAAAAAAATCCAAAAGTTATATAGTTAATAATTGAATTATTCCTGTTTTCATTTGAAGTAAATCTTAGTGAGTTAATAAAATAGTAATTTTTAAAATAATAAACTCTTAACAATTAAATCAACCTACTTTGTATTTTAAAGTTAAAGCAATTTTCTGTGTCAATATTTTTATTTCTGCATTGATGAGAGAAAAAAGTCTATCTTCATCCTACAGCTTTGTAAAATGTTTGATTAATGTTTTTTGTTAAATATTAAAATTCTAATGTTAGAAAGAAAGATCGCTTCCTTTTACCCAGGACTTTAAATTTCCACTTTATTCTATCACACAATACTTTCAGATTCTTTTGCCTTTCCTTTCAAAGCATTTCTATTTAATATTGATTCCCAAGGAAATAGAAAGCTTACTAAAGGCAATGTTATTTATTGATTTTCCTTTGATCTGTAGCTTGTCATGTAAACTAGGCATCCCATGAGTTTGCTGACTGGCTGAGCTCTCAGATTTCTTTGTGGTTAAGGAAAGTTATTTTTGATACAGTGTGAGGTATGTTAAAAGAATGTTTGAAGTGTTAAGGCAGATATCTGGGCCAAAACAAATGAAGACCATGTTTTCAATTTTGATCACTCCCCAAACTGTAGGCTAGGATTTCTGGTGTCAAAGCAATCATTGTGAGAAGTGACAGTAGATATGAAAAGATGGTTTGTAACTTGTGGGTTATATTAATAAAGATTAATTTAAACAATTTTTTTAAAATAAAAACAAAAAAAAGAAAAAAACGTTTCCATTTCCCCTACGTGATTAAACATTTTATGTATTACAGGTGAAAAACAGGTTGTCCCAAGAACCCACATACATTCATATCCAAGCAATTCATTATAGATTAAGAGGTAGTAAGCAAAAGTATTTTTCAAGCTAGTTCTACTGGCAGGCTGCATATTAAAGTTACAAAGAAAGGATCAATCACTTTACTATTCATCTCAGAAGGTAATCTTAGAAGAATCTAAACTTTTATATGATATGAACAAGCATCAGTCAGCTCTATTTCAAGTCTTCAGGGTACATACCCATTCATCAACAGTTGTTTATATCAGGAAGCTGAGGGAAGAAATGGGGACAAGGACTTAATCGTCACCTTTGGTCAAGAACTCATTCTAGCAAGGAAGGCACATCAGCTAATAATAATTGGGCTGCTTGGTTCTTGTTCCCTGACCTTAAAGAGCCCCTCACTCAGCTATGTGCCTTTCTAAAACTTTAGATTGTCTTTTTGGGTTTTTCACCTCAAAGCTATTTAACAAAAACATCTTAGTTTAACTTGTTATTTTCAAAGCTTTGTTTCAGCTGTGATGCACTCAGAAACTGTAAACACATCTCCCAACATTAAGATTAACAGAATTTTAAATAGCTGGCATACTAGGACTCAGTTGTTTTTCTTAATCATTAACCTAAGCCACAGTCTATTTGGCTTCTTCAGTAGAAACTCACGTGGTCTAGCTGTGTAACACTTTGTTCTTTCATTTTTTTATCCTCTGCAGCCCCCGCTTTATCAGAGGCAGGGGCAGTGTTTTATCCTAACTTTACCTATGTTAATTTTTCCACTAAAATAACCTCTACCATAATGCCTTACTATATTTATTAAAAACCCTCAATCATCAAAATCTTATTTAAACTAACACTATTATTGTATAAAATCATTGCTTCAGTTAAACAGTACAGCTTAGGAGGAAATCATCTTCATAATAATCCACTGCTAAAAATGACCAGTAGAACAAGATATTTCCAAGAGATGATCATACTGTATTAAGGGCAGTAGGGATCCCCCACACCCATTCAGACCATGCCAGATACCAGAGAAAAATGGCAGTAACAGACATGTAAAGACACATCAGTAGCAAGAAACATTCTGGGGCCAAAGCTCTTGGGGCCTTGCCTATCCAAGATTCATCCATCAGTGCCTCACATGCTGGTGGGCCAATCCCCTAAAGTCAATTGCCATCTGCTGTTCCTCTGACATGGCCACCAATAGATAAACCTTTAATCTGGGCCACACCTTCTGACAGAAGCCTATATAAGGACAATGGAAGAGAGAAAGCTTAATTCTTCTTTGCCTGCCTGCCCTCACCTCGCCAGCTCATCCATTCCATCACTGGATTCCAACATATACAAAAGAGCATCTGAGACACCCAGCCTCATGGGACTGAGCAGCTACTAGATTCTTGGACTTTCCATTCATCACTAGCCATTGTTAGATTAGCTAGACTACAGCCTGGAAGTCATTCCAATAAATTCCCTTTATATATATGGAGAGTCATTCCAAATGTTCTATGACTATAGAGAACCTGACTAATATACCATGTAAATGCCAGGCAAGAGAGAATCCTCAGAAAGTGGAAACAGATCTCCAGAGCATGTTGGTTACCAAGACAAATCATGCCAGTGAACTATTTGATTGAGAGACCCTGCCTCAAGAAGAATGAGGTGGGAACTGGTGAGGTTGTTCACTGGGTAGAGGCACTTGCCACCAAGCCTGATGAGCTAGGCTAAATTTCTGGGAACCACAAAGTGGAAACTGAGCCATGGCGCGCGCGCGCGCGCGCGCGCGCGCGCACACACACACACACACACACACACACACACACCAAAGATTTAAAAGAATAAGGTAGAAGAGTGATTGAAAATTATTCTATACATCAACATTGGGCCTCCACACACACCCATCCACAAGTGCCTGTGCACCCCCACACTCCCATTCTCATATACATGCATACCACATACACACACATGGGAAAGCGAAAGGGAAAATGCAAAGTTGAAAGCTGACTTCTTAACTAACAAGCATTTGTAACATTAATCATTCATTAACCAGTTAATGAAGCACTGTGGGTTCAGCTATGTTTCCATACATGCCAGTATTAGGAAGACTGGCACACAGGCCATGGATTTGGACACATCCTAAGAGGGTCCTCCTAGGATTCCATCACAGAGACCAGCATCTACTCACTTTAGCACTGGATGTGAAGTAAGACTTGGGAAACAGTTGTATGGGAAGATGTGTACTCATGAGACGTGGCCCATCTTGGTCCAGCAATAGTTTCTGCCATCTTTAGACTTGATCCCTGGAGACCTGGCAGAATTTTTGACAGTTTGGACCCAAGTAGGGTCCCATTTGGGAACAATCAGACTGACTATCTCAATCATTCAGTGTGTTCCTAGTTCTGGGAAAATGGGAACAATCAAATTGCATTACATTATCATAGTAAAGAAGACGTTTCATATGTTGAATGAAGAAGGAATTTTTATTGGTTTTATTCTTAGGTTTTCCTTTTTGTGTTTTCTGCTTGGATACAAGGCAGCTGACTTCCATGTGGCTTCATTATACTTTTTAATCCTGGTTAATCTTACCTCTATAATATTTTATGTGTCTATTTGCAACAGCTTGATTGGATACTGTGATCTTTACAACTTTCAACTTGACACAGCCTAGAAGTACTTGGGGAAAAAATATTTGGTTTATTTGTTTTTGTTTTCATCTGGAAAAAAATATTAGTTTCTTTTGAGACATTCAGCTTTCTTTCTACCAGTGTACCAGGAAAGAAAGAAGGCATATTGCTTGAAATGGTCCTTTGTGTTAGTAGTAAGGCATGCACTTCTGGCAAATGATACAATGTTCATAATACCAAATGTCAGAAATAAGCTATTGATGTTACTTCTTGCTTTATGGGGGGAAAAGAGCAAGCTGTCTAGAATATCCAGTTAAGGTATTTTAATCAATGGTTTTGAAACCAAAAATACCTGGTTTTACTCCAAGCCCTTTCATTATTGACTTCAAGAGGCTAAGCAAGATACTTGCATTTTCCAAGGCCCATTTTCTTCAAAATGAATCATAATGCTTGCCAACATTTTCATCCCTGTTTCTCTTACCCATCTCACAAACATTTTTAAAGTGCTGGGATACTTTCATGTATATGAAAGTGAGATGAAAGAGGTGAAAATATCATTTTACAGGACAGGATTGACAAGGTCATGAGCTTTGCTTTAGACATACTGACTATAAGATACTCTGAAAGTTATCCCAGTGGGGAGAGGGGTATAGAGCTTTGCTTAAAGCCCCAGAATTTACCTCAACACCCTGTCCTGTCAGCCTGTCTTCTTGATACTACTGTTCTTGATGCTTTCTGGTTTCATGAACTCACTTCAAGTTTTCTCATCCCTCCAGGGAGAGTCTTAATGAGAAATTATCTAGATCAGGTTGGTCTCAGGGGGATTGTCTTGGTTGTTAATTAACATAGGAAGACCCAGCCCACTGTGGGCAGCACCATTCCCTAGACAGGAGTTCCTGAGCTATATGAGACAAGAGAAGGCAGACAGAAAGTCACAGTCATTTCTATGTGGACCATAGAAGTGGTGTGACTAGCTTGCTTGCTTTCCAGCCTTCAATTCCTCTCAATGATAGATTGAAACCTGCAACTGTAAATTTTAATAAACTCATTTTCCCCCAAAGTTGTATCTTGTCAGGGTATTTCTATGGAAGATACTAACTCTCAAAGTACAAATATTTATTGTCTGAAAATAAGGTGACATGAATGAGAAAGTGTGTTCACATTCGCACACCTGGAAATGGCAGAGATAACTGGAAGACCATGTTAGATAGGTAAGTACGCATATAGGGTGGTAGATGACAGATAGATAGATAGATAGATAGATAGATAGATAGATAGATAGATAGGAGAAAGAAAGAAAGGAAGGAAGGAAGAAAGGAAGGAAGGAAGGAAGAAAGGAAGAAAGGAAGAAAGAGGGAGGGAGGGAGGGAGGGAGGGAGGATGGATGGATGGATGGATGGATGGATGGATGGATAGATAGATAGATAGATAGATAGATAGATAGATAGATAGTCTATCTCCAAGTTTCCTAACATACAACTCCTAATATCATGTAATCTTTGAAGTAGTAGAGTGCCTCGGACTGGATCTCAGCTGGGCCACCAGACCGAGGGAGAACACACACACACACACACACACACACACACACACACACACACACAGCAACTAGGAAAATGAATCAAGTCCATGATAGAAAAATGATACTATGCAAAATCAGCCTTTACAATGAGATGTAAACTTCCTATCTTACCTGACTACACCAGGGACATGAGCAGTCTCCATGCTTCTGGAGCACTTCGAATCACAAGCACGCTATGAGGAATGTAATGAGGTTAAATAAACACAATCTAGATTTCCAATCCATATAATTAAGAGACACTCATTTTTATCTAACATCCACAAAGTTTAAAGGATAGTTTCAATTTATCAACCTTCCACGATGTTCTCACTTTGTTCTAAATGCATTCATTAAATGGTTCATCTTTAACACCTGGAGAGTAAATCCCCATATGATTGGAATTCCCCTCCACATGGTCACAGAGACCAGGGGATGAGATGGTTCATGGTTATTTGTTTTATAGATGTGTAGTTACTTGTCTTGGTGCTGTAAAAAATACTTGCCAAGGAATCCTAGGGAGAAAGTGTCCACATTAGCTGACAATATGAATATAAATACAGAGACAAACTAAATGACATAGCGGATGATGATCCTGTGAATATTTGTCTCAGGTGAAGTTTTACTTATTTAAATACACTTAAGTGTAATATAACAGATATCTTCTGTATAGGGCATTCCTGTCTCTCTAGGAAATTCTGTCTGCTATCTGCTGCAACACAGTCAATAATAACATAGTAAAGGATAGAAGGGGGAAATGGAACAGGACAGATTAAATGCTTGGGGAATGAGAAGAGCATGGTAGAGGCAGAAACATAGGAATAATTAATACAAAAGGTCTTTGAAATTGTCATATGGAAACCTACTACCATTGATGATGATGTTAAGTTCAGATTTGCTAGAGAAGATCTTCAGGAAGATGAGGAATATTTCACTTGTACCTATATTGTTAAGGTACCTAAATTCCAAAGAACATGGACATTATTACGTGCTTTCCCCCCCCCCCCATTGAGTTGATCCTGTGATTTTCATTCCACATTAAGGGCATGGTGTATATTTTAATGATTTGCGGACGGTGAAGGATTTTACAACTCAGTGATTAGTCCCACTTGATGACAGTGCAGAACTAGATTGGAGTCCTAGATTGTGTTTGCTGCTATTACACTTGGAGGTTTTACCAAGGACACTGATTGCCTATGATTTTCTTTCCTCGCAACACCTTTGCCTCATTTGGTTAAGTGTAATTATGCCTTAAGAAAACTTAAAATGGCCTGGCGGTGATGGCACATACCTTTAATCCCAGCACCCGGGAGGCAGAGGCAGGCGGATCTTTGTGAGTTCAAGGCCAGCCTGGTCTACAGAGAGAGATCCAGGAAAGGCACGAAGCTACACAGTGAAACCCTGTCTTAAAAACAAAAACAAAACAAAAAAACAAAAACCAACAAAAAACAAAACAAACAAACAAAAACTTAAAATGATCTTAATTTTTTGAGATTTTAGAAGAAATTTGCATTAGTTGTTTTAAAAGCACCTGGTACAATGAAGCAGTGGTATCATTATGTACTGGTCTTTTCTTCATTGTATCTGTCATAGTCAGCTTCTGCTTACTATAATGAAATTCTTGGAATGATTAACTTATAAAGAGACACAGTTTCCCGGGCTGGTCCCCAGCTGGCAGTGGTGGCCCTAAGCAGCAATCCTGGCTGCAAGTAGAGCTGATAGGCGCCCAAGGCACTAGCTGAGCAGGAGGCTGAGTGTGCACCACCCTCAGAGCTCCCCTTGGCTCCCAGGGGCGCGGGTACTGACCGCGGGGCCCTCGGGCAGCCGGGGCTCGGGCTCTGGCCTCGGGACCATGGCGCTACACGCCAGGGCTCTCTAAGACTTCAGGTCAGAGAATGCCGGCGAGATTTCTCTGCGGGAGCAGGAGGTGTTGAGCCTCTGCAGCCAGCAGGACATTGAGGGCTAGCTGGAAGGGATCAACAGTCGGGGCGATTGCGGCCTCTTCCCGGCCTCCTAAGTCCAGGCGATCTTCATGCTCGAGCCACGCCCTCCGGCCGATGGAGGCCCTGGAGTCCCAGCCGGCTATGCCAACGTGCTGCCGGGTGGCTTCGAGCCTCTGCCAGCCACTCCGAAAGCCGCCTTCCAGTGGCTGCTGCAGCCACAGGCACCGCCGGATTCCTTCCAGCTGTTGGGCGCCAGCTTCCCGTAAGGCGGGGGCGCCCTGCAGCCCTCGCCACTGGAGCTGTGCGGCTGCGAGGCTGTTCGCTACCGATCTGTTGTTGGGCTCACACGGTGGCTCGGCGCCGCTGCAGCATCAAACGTCTGGAGCCAAGAGCTGGGCCATGGTGAGCCTCAACCTCAATCGCTTCTCCACCTTCATCAAGTTGGGCAGGGAGGCCTTCATGCTGGGCGAGGATCGGGCTTCGTGAAGGACGGGGACAAGCTGTGTGTGGTACTGGGGCCCTATGGCCCTCAGTGGCAGGAGAACCCCTACCCTTTCCAGTGCACCATCGATGACCCTACCAAGCAGACCAAGTTCAAGGGCATGAAGAGCTACATCTCTTACAAGCTGGTGCCCATGCACACCCAGGTGCCTGTGCACAGGCGCTATAAGCACTTCGACTGGCTGTATGCGTGCCTGGCCGAGAAATTCCCCATCATCTGGGTGCCCCTCCTTCCTGAAAATCAGGAACTTCGTCTCCAAGTGCAAGAAGGGCCTGATCTGGTGGATGAATCACACGGCCAGCCACCCAGTGCTGGTGCAGTGCGATGTCTTCCAGCATTTCCTGACCTGCCCCAGCAGCACGGACGAGAAGGCCTGGAAACAGGGTAAGCAAAAGGCCGAGAAGGATGAGATGGTGGGCGCTAACTTCTTCCTCACTCTGAGCACACCCCCTGCCGCCGCCCTGGATTTGCAGGAGGTGGAGAGTAAGATCAATGGCTCCAAGTGCTTCACCAAGAAGATGGACGACAGCGCGTTGCAGCTCAACCACACGGTCAAAGAGTTTGCACACAAGCAGGTGACTGGCTTCACGAAAGAGTATCAGAAGGTGGGCCAGTCCTTCCGAGGCCTCAGCCAAGACTTTGAGCTGGATCAGCAGGCCTTCTCGGTGGGTCTGAACCAGGCCATCACCTTCACTCGAGATGCCTACAATGTCACAGGTGAACTCTTCGCTGAGCAGCCCCGGAAGGACCTGGACCCAGTCATGGACCTGTTCGCACTGTATCAGGGGCACCTGGCCAACTTTCCAGACATCATCCATGTTCAGAAAGGAGCTCTTACCAAAGTGAAGGAGAGTAGGCGACATGTGGAAGAGGGGAACATGCAAGTCCAAAAAGGTGATGGCATCCAAGACCGCTGTGAAACGATTTCTTTCTTTCGCCACGTTGGCTGAGATTCATGACTTCCATCAGATTCGAATGAGAGACTTTAAATCACAGATGCAGCATTTTTTACAACAACAAATAATATTTTTTTTCCAAAAAGTGACCCAGAAGTTGGAAGAAGCTCTTCACAAATTCAACAGCGTCTAGATGCTGGACATGGGACTTTGCACTTTTTTCGAGTCCAAGGATAGTTTCTGTAGCGGAATCAAAAGAGCTATTGCCAACTCTAAGTGGTGGTATAAGGATGGTTTTGTGTTCCACTGAAACCCAGCTGAATATATAATTATGTAGGAAAGAAACAGTTAATATGTTTATGTAGAAGAAACAGTACCACACTTTTAAACTAAATTCTACTATGTATGCCTACACTACCATTGTAACTTTTGGATAATGGTTATACTATTTCCCTTATTGCTTTTTGAAGTATGGGTATATCAGTGTATACTTTGTAGACCTCAAAACCCATGAAGAGTCTCAAAGAAGCTGGCTGGATAAAAGACTGCTGTGGATGCCTTTTTATTCCTGTAGATCGAGATAAATTCAACCTATTCTCTGTTTACAAACTCCAGCTAGAGCAGCTATGCGACTTTGTTCCTTTAGACTGGTGGAATTCAGTTCTGTCTCACCCCTGTTTAAGCAACCCACTTTTCTGATGGAGAGTGACAGGCCAGCTCATTGGTGACAAAGTGTTGAAAACCTCCTGTTTCTCAGGGCGGGTAGGAGAATTCGTGGCCATCACTTTGCACAGGAATCATCCTCCGGCAATGTGCTGGCAGTCACAGAGGAGTGAGATGCAATGCCATCTTTGAATGTGAAGTCTCATAGGGAGAGAGGCAGTGTCCCATGTCCTCTTACACCTGTCGTAGCATGGCCTCTTGACTCAAGGATCCTGCACACTGGGCATGAGGATTTCAGCAGATGCCCTTAGTGCACGGAGAAGGAGGAATCCGATCAGTTGGAGATAACGTATAGAAACAGTGAGTGACAGACAGCACACTCACTCTTAATTGTTCGGAGGGCTTTCCTCTGTCATTTATTTTTTTTAGCTTGAAATTTTCTTTTTAATGTTCAGCTTTTTGTTTTGTTTTTAAATGGATCTACACTGTTAACTGATTAGACTCCACTGTGATTCACTCGTTTACTTAATCAAAAAATTTCAGGGATGTCTGTAAATTTCAGTGTTCTACACGATGAGACTTGGTTGATTTAAGGAGGGACCAGAAATAATTTCTCCTATTCCAGTACTGAAGACAAAAAAAAAAAAAATACTGGCTTATACTCTGTTTTTAAAAACTAAATATTGATAAAGCCCCCCTCAGAACATTTAACCTTAAAAATTATTTTAAATATAGTCTTTTATTATTATAAGGGAACTACAAATGACTGATAAATAAAAAAAAATTCAAAAGCAGCTTCGTTAAAAAAGCACAAGGAGATTCTGACTTGAAATGCCTAAATCTCATTTTTTTTAGTTGCTGAGCTAAATAATGTGATTCTTGAGTTTACAGATGTAAAAGCTGTCACTGAAGGTTGAAACACCCATGTCTACTGTCCCTGTGAACTACAGTTAATGCTACCCTGGAATCCCCGTTACTGAAACGTGGACATGGGTTACAGAGGCCAATCTCCAAAGAGAGAGCCATTGACATGAAAGGGTCAGCTTGCAGAAAGGTCAAGAAAGGAAAGGCCACTGAGATAATTACTCAACAGTGCATTTATTCTCTACAAAGTAATCACATATGGTTTGAGTTATTAAGAACAGATTATGATAATTTTGATCTCTGGTCAAATTCTTATACTTCAGAACTTAGAGCCGGGCTTGGCATCATGTGGCGTTGTCTTTACTACAGGTGCATGGGGGCTGTTGCCAAAAGCTGTGTTCTCTTACAAAACAACTTTCTCTTGTTGATTGCAAAGTACAGGTAGATAAAGAAAGCCCATATGTATTTAAAAATTAATTTTATTGCAGAAGTTTGGAGGTTATAACGATAGCATTTAATTTAAGTTTGAGCTGGTACTGGACAAGCAAGTTCTCTGCTTTTCAAATGATTTGAAAGTCACATATATTTGCCTTTCTGTTTTGATGGTTTGATTTTTTTTAAAGTAAATTCCTAAACTTGTGCAATAGTAGCAAGGAAATTACCTGAGTTGTCTTGTATGGTTGTGCTTTAGTCAGGGTAGACATAGCTTAAATGATAAAAGCTAAAGATTAAAGGAAGCATAAGTTCATGCTGCCTCCTTCTAAGAGAACTTTTGTCTGTCCTAACCACTGACTCATGGGACTTTAAATGGATTCTGTGGTTAAAGGACAGGAGTTACTAGTGTCCATTTTCATCCAAGATCTTATTCTCTAATGTTCTTGGTCCTATTGAAACATTTCAGTACCTAAAAATACAGCAATGATAATACCCAAGAGAAAAGCTGTAGTTAGAGTTTTCCTGCCTGGCCCAGTCAGGACAAATCTCTCTTACCCGCCAGTCCCACAGTCTCTCAGACCCAACCAAGAAAGCACACAGAAACTTACATTGTTTAGAAACTGTATGGCCGTGGCAGGCTTCTTGTTATCTGCTTCTTCTATCTTAAATTAACCCATTTTTGTTAATCTATTCTTTGCCACATGGCTTGTGGCTTACCAGAGTCTTTACATGTTGCTTTTTATGGCGGCAGCCGGCGGTGTCTCTCCAGCCTTTTACTTCCCAGAATTCTCTTCTCTCTTGTCCTGCCTATACTTCCTGCCTAGCCACTGGCCAATCAGAGTGATATCCACAGCAAAAAGCTATTATGTGTGTGCTGATCGTCATGATCAGGGTGGTACCTTTTTGTTGTTGTTTCTGTTTTGTTTGTTGTTTTTGTTTTTTTAAATAAAATATCATGCCCTTTGAGCAAAAAAAAAAAAAAAAAAAAAGAAAGAAACACAATTGTTTCTTATACAGAAAGTTGCTTTTGGCAATCCTAGTTCAAGATTAATTATCACCAAGTTTAGGGACTATGGGATGTACAGCACATTTTGGCAGGATTACATGGTCGGAAAATTGTTCATTTCATAAACCAGGAAGATGAGTGAGAAGCTGGGGTCCCACAGCAGGTTTTGAAACAGATCTGAACCTTCATGATCTAAAGTTCTGCACTGGGGCCTAGGCTCCTGAAGCCCCATTTCTCCTCCTGAGAGCATCACCGTGGAGACAAAACCCATGACACCTGTGCCCTTTGCCCTTCGGACATCCCACCTCCAATCTGTAAGTGAGTGCATCAATTCATTATTTCTATATTTGGATGTCCTGTTTCTCTATTTATGAATATTGAAAGATTATTATTTCCTTCCAGGCTTTCCAGCTTGACTTTTTGTAAGTCTTAATAATCATCTCTCTTGAACCTTTGCATTTCTGTGCTATCATTTGTCTTCATTTATATTTTTATTTGACTTTTCCTTTCTTTTTTATTTCCTAAAATGTTTTCAACTTTGCTTGTAGTTTCAAAATACTGTGCTCCATGAGCCTATTTTATTTATTTCTGTTTTGATCTATATTATATTTTTGCATTAAAGACTATTTTCCATGCTGTATGCAAATATATCTCCATTCAATCTCGGTGACAATTTAAATGGGTTTCATTTCCCATCATTCCTTTTCTGCCTATATGGAGCCCTAACATCTGTCTCTTGAATGTAGCATATCATTATATCCTATATTTTTATTCATTCAATTATTCTATATCTTTTTATTTGACAATTCATTGTCACTTAATGTAATTATCTAGGGGCTGGAGAGATGGCTCAGCAAGTAAAGATCTCTCACTAGGTTTGGTTCTCAGTGCCCACAGGGTCACTCACAACCACCTGTAACTCTAGATACAACGAATACAGTGCCCTCTTCTGGCCTCTATAGACATTGCACACATATGGTACATATACATGCAGACAAGAACACACACACAATAAAAATAAATCATTAAAGCAATTATCCATATAAGGATTACTCTTGTATTTTCAAAATACTGTGCTGCCCACGGTTTCAGACCATTACTCAGTTCTGTTTGTTCTTGCCATTTTCTTACATAAGGTTTAAAGGTTTGGAGAGAGGCGAGCTGTGGCTTGGTTCTGGTTGCCTTTGATGCATCTACCTCAGGTTATTCCTTACAGTGACCATGAGAATCTAGTGAAACATGTTATCACATTCAATTTTTACTTCATGAGATCCAAGCTGCAATTTAACTTTTCTTCTGACAGTCTCCTTCATGGTTTGTTACTGCCACCACAGTTTGAGACTGAGATTAAAAGTCTGCTGAATTGTCTTGGTAGTAGTTATTTTCAATATTTTGACTTTCAGCTTTTTAAATGGACTAGCAAATTATTTATGCAGCACCATTACAATATTTTAATATTATAAATTGGTTAACATTCTTGCTTTTATAATAAGTTACACTTTCATATGATCTTTGGGTTGCTAGCTGATATTTTTTCATCACTTGAAGGACTTTCTGTTCTATTTCTTAGGAGGTGAAACCCCTCCTTTCTTCTCTGGGAAAACCTTGCTCTCCCCTGATCTTCCAGAGAGAACTTGCTCCCTCATGATACCCTTGATAGAAGTTGCTTGTTTTCTTCTCAATATTTTGAAAATTCCCTAGGAAATGACAAATAAACTAAAAAATTCATATGAAAAATGAAAACAACAAAGCATCATAACCAAGACAGGTTATTATAAATAATGAATTTGGCTTATGGTCTCAGACCATTAAGAATTTGTGATGGGGGAGCAGAGTCATGGCAACAGAAACATCTGGAAGCTTACATCTTATGACAAAAACACAAGGTGGGGAGAGACAGAGACAGAGAGAGAGGAGAGAGGCAGAGAGAGAGAGAGGCAGGAGAGAGAGTGGAAAGAGGAGAGAGGAGAGAGAAACAGAGACAGAGCTGAGAGACAGAGAGACACACACAGAGAGAGGAGAGACTGGGATTGGCAAGAGATTTTTGAAACCTGTCTACTCACATTGACACATCTCCAACCAAGTCACACCGCTTACTATGAGGGACAAAGTAATCAACTGTATGATTCTATGGGGCCGTTCTCATTCAGACCACCACACCCTCTTATGCAATAAGTCACCTTTTCCTTACTTTCGGATTTTGAGGACTCACTGCGGTCTCCCTCTATTGGAGTTGTTCATAGATGCTATGGATCTGGCTGTTAAGTTCCATCTTCTGACTTGGAGGTTTTCAGTCATCATTACTTGTGCTAATATCCAATGCTGTCTTGTATTCTGGTCCTGCTTAGTTACAGCCAAAGGAAGCTGGGAGAAGTGGTGTGAGCTCCTTCTCAGCACAGCACTCAATCCTTTAATGGATGGTGTCCTCACCAGTCTCCCTTGTTGACTGAATTGAGACTGGCCCTGGAACAGAGAGATATAAGGATGGAAGAATCCCCAGGCAGAAGAGTCCCAAATGCTCAAAGTGCCCTCTGTATAGAGAATGCTCTCAGGCTATCAGGAAACCCTGGTTTCAGATTTAAGGAAATAAACATTAATCACATGTGAGCTGTTGTATGTGAGGGCTTTTGTTGACTTTCATTAGCTACACAACATATGTCTAAAATACAAGGCAAATATACTACTAAAATATAAACATAAATACTAAATGTACCTCTGGAGGATTTTTTTTAGCTAAAGTTTTCAATTTGCATATACTAAAAATGTTTCATCTTAAAGAAACAAAATATAGTAGTGAGAAGAAAGAAGAAAAGTCATTACAGGTACAGAAAAAAAGGTCTAATGGAAGAGGGGTAATGGCTAATAATGCTTTATTTGCACTTAACACCCTTGCAACATTTTCTTTGACACACTCATTACAAATGCATGACATGATAACATCTTGTTTTCCTTACTGTTTTGATATCATGTATTCTTTATGCCATTCTATTCCAAAATGCTGTGTCACAGGTGAGAGATGTGAGAGCTTTTATTCAAGGTGGAAAAATAATAATATTGAAAAAGGTATATTGCTCAAACTTGCTAAGGAACTGGAAGATGTTGGGCTTATTTGGAATGAATGGTTGTTGGATGAAATGCTCCTCAAAAGCTATGGTTCCTTCTGTGACTGTGTGCTACTTACATCCAGCTGCATGGTGTAGGGCTCCTTAAAATATTCAAGGATGGTATCATTCAATGTGAATTGCAAATGAGGATGCTCAGCTAATATTGTCCTTTGAGTTGGAATTGGTGTTAATAGTCCCCAAATCATTTCTAGACCCTGTAGATAATTTGAAAATGCCCCTTCTAACATTTGCCAGAGATCACTTATTTAAACATTTGCAGTCATGTTGGGTTCATGAAATATATTGCCACATTTAAGCTCCATTCCAATTGGGCTTTATGTGGTTAGATACGGTTTATTTTCTGCCTAACAAATTCTGTATATTTTATTCTGAACTTATTGATAAAATCAACAGTCTTAAAATGACTTTGGGAACCATAGTATACTTTTCTCCAATTAAGTTATCAGAACAAACAGTGATAGAAACTTTAAGAAGTTTACATTTAAATTTTTAATTTAATTTTACATATCAGCTGTGATTCCCCTGTCCTCCTTCCTCCGCCTATCAGCTTCCCCCTACCCCCAGCAATACACCTCCCATTCCCACTCCTTCAAGGCAAACTCTCCCCTGGGGAGTCAGCTAAGTCTGGTAGATTCAGTTGAAGCAGGTCCAGTCACCTTCTCCCTGAACCAAGGCTGAGCAAAGTGTCTCAGCATAGGTTCTAAGTTCCTAGGTGCATTGAGGACAGGTCCCGGTCCCACTGTCTGGGGGCCTCCTAAATGGTTCAAGCTCATCAACTGTCTCACTTATCCAGAGGGCCCGGTCCAGTTCCATGGGGCCTCCTCAGCTATTGGTTCACAGTTCATGTATTTCCACTAGTTGCTTTATCCAATCATGGTCTCAATATCTCTTACTCATATAATCCCTCCTCTCTCTCGCCAATTGAATTCCTGGAGCTCCAGCTGGAGTAGCCTTGGTCATGGTGGCTCTTCACAACAGTAAAATAGTATCTAAGACACTCACCAAGGACATCATCCGTGCATATAAATACATTGTTATCTGTTGAAATGTGAAAATTATGTGTCAATGGTAAACGACTTTATTAATGACCACTTGTGAGAAAGACGTGACACTCTTCCTGAACTAGGGGTCTGGGACTAGAAACTGTCATGTCTGGATTGTGTGCTTACAGCTTCCCACATTGCAGCCAGGTAGGGCTGCTCTAGTCTTCCTGTAGGTGTCCACTCTGTCCCTTTTTACACATGGATACTGGCAATCCTATTGGCTTTCATCTGCTTTATGACATCATTCCCCCTCTCAACCAATCAGCACCAGATAGAGTCTTGAGGTTCCCACGTGAGACCAAATAGGCCTCAGTGCTGAGCATCTTTGATCCTGCACAGACGTGATATTTTTACTCTGAAAACTAACAACCCGCTGTCTCATTCTTTTATCCAGATCCTACTCTTTTTTTGTTCCCATCCCTCTATCCAGATCCTATTTCTGTTCTGTCCCTTTCCCTCTATCCAAATCCTATTTCTGTTCTGTCCCCATCCCTCTATCCAGATCCTACTCCTTCCCCCAATCCCTCTATCCATATCCTACCCCTCCCCCCATCCCTTTATCCAGATCCTCCTCCCCTTTTGCCCCCATACCTCTATCCAGATCCTACTCCCTTTTTTGTCCCCATTCCTTTATCCAGATCCTATTTTTGTTTTGTCCCCATTCCTCTATCGAGATCCTACTCTTGTTTTGTTCCTGACTTGAAGATGTCAGGTAGGAAAGAAACTTCAATGTTTGTTTAATTGGAGAGTTCACTAAATTGGGAAACATCAAAACAATGTGGGATAAAGGGGAAAGTGCTGAACAACAGGCTGCTGCCCTAAAGTGGTCTCGGCTCTGACAATTCCTAGGGTTGTGATTTGGACAGATTATTTCCTCATCCTCTCACTAAATGTTCCTTCACCTTCCTTGGTGGGATAACAGGCTTTCAGGGCTCAGGGTTCTCTGAGGTATTAAGAGCAAGGCATAGAGAAGAAAATCAGAGTTTCTGGAACTGTTCAACTGAAGGAGAGAGAGAGAGAGAGAGGGAGATAGAGAGAGCTGAGTATGTAATGAGGAGAACTGAGGACCAAGACACTTTCCTCCACACAGTTTTCCACAACAATACTTCACAGTTGGTGGTGCTGGTCAGCATTAATGGTGAGATATGAGGGGACTTGAGAATATATCTGGCAGTGTTCCTTTAGCGGCTGAGATCAGCTGACCTTTTCTGGCTAGGCAGATGTCCCTCACTCTTCCATGGCTGCACATGTGTCTTCCCTGAAGCAGTGGGGGAGAGGAAAGTATGCTTTCCCTGCTAAAGCAGGACTGTTTGTGACAGTGAATGGTAGGAGCACCTGTGTTCTCTCTGGCACCTGCACACTGGGAAAATGACAGGCCCTTTACTGACAATAAAGGTCCTCGCCCATGTTTGGTCCATTTCACAGATAGCTGTACAACCTTGGCCCATAAGCCACATAAAATCCTAAAGTGACTAGTCAGAGCATGGTGCCATTCTCCTGCAATCTCAGCCCTTGGGAGACAGAGGCAGGAGAATCAAGGAGACCATGCCAGTCTCTAGCTGCACAGTGACTTTGGTGATAGCCTGGGTGTTAAAGACCATTCCTGAAGAAATAAAATAAAACCAGTGGAGTTTTAAAAGACAGCATTCCCAATGTTTGGAGTCTTCTGTCTAGTTAAAAGGGAACTAGAGAGGAGGAAGAAGCACAGGGTAGGAAGGCTGAAGCTCTTGGATGAGCAATTTGGGGCGCATCTCTTCTTTT